>NW_026973670.1:1390000-1425000 GCF_035594125.1 Scylla paramamosain
TGGAGTATAAATGTAAGAGCATGAAGCACAGTGTGTCTCTCCCCACAGGCACCTCCCGCCTCACGCCTTGCTTCCTCCCGTCTCCCAGAGTCTACACACCTGCACTCTTGAGGTGAGTACACTTACTCTTTTCTTTCCTGGTAATTGTTTTCACTGTGTTTTCTATTGCACACACTCAGAAAGTAGAAAATGAGGCACTAACGAGGCAAGACTATATACCACAAACACTAAACACAATAATAATAATAAAAATATTAATAATAATAATAATAATAATAATAATAATTATGATAATAAATGGTTTATTAATAAGGCAGTTTACAAACTGAAAATGTACAGAGGGGGTGGGAAAATACTTAACATTAATCCTGAAGCTAAGCTTAATATAGAAGAGGAATACTGTTGATTGATGGCATGGTGGGAATCGCGCTGAGTCTGTACCGCTCCGTGGCGAGGTGCGTCAGGCAGCAGCATGTGTCTGAGGCGTGGATGATGCAGAAGTCCCCTTCCAAACTTCTCCAGAGCCTCTCGGTGCCTGGTGGATAGTCTGGACGTCTGAACAGACTCAGGGTGGTCAGGGCTTCATCAGAGGTGATGTAGGCAGGGACAAAGATGACCCTGCACGCCCTCTTCTGCACTCTCTCCAGCTGGAGCTGTTGAGTGTGTGTGAGGGAGGAGGACCACGCTTGGGAGGCGTACATAAGTTTGGGGAGGAGGAAGGTGAGGCACACTCCCCTTAACTCGTCTGTCAGTGTCCCCAGCGACCTGAGTCTTCGCATCATGTATAGCTTGTAGGTAGCGGATCTTACTGTGAGCTGGGGAGGGGGCACTGGTACAGAGGAGGTACAGAAATGCATCACCACAGTTTCGCTGTGGTTGATGGTCATCCTGCTCTCCTCCGTCCATGTCTGCAGTCGCTCCAAAATGACTTGCAGTGGCGAGTAGTCCGTGTTCCTGTTGGAGACTGGGACGCCCACGGTGCAGTCGTACACACACTTCCAGCCATGGAGGTGTCAGTGAGGGCGTCGTTAATGAGGAGGAGGAAGCATAGTGGGCTCACCTTGGTTCCTTGGGGGACCCCACATGTCAGCTGTTGGATATTAGAGACAGAGCCCTGATAGCGAACGGCCTGACGCCTCCCTGAGAGGGTGTTGGCTAGCCACGCTACCAGGTTGGGAGGGAGACCAAGACTTATTGCCTTGCTGAAGACAACAAAGTGATCAACAAGATCAAAGTCTTTTTGAAGTCCACAAAGGCAACAGCTAGAGAGGTGTTTCGCTTGTCCAGGTGGCTGTGGATGAAGTCAAGGAAGCTGGTCAGGTAATGGGAGGTGGGGGTGGCTTTAATATTTCCAAACTGTCTGATATCCACGGTATAACAAGTTTTGGTGTAGGCCCAGTCATACACAAAATCTTCACAAATAAAGCTAGGGATGGGGGTGATAGAGACTGGCCTGAGGTCACCGAGGGACTGTGCACTGGAAGCTTTGCGGATGGGAGAGACGTAAGACGTCTTCCAGTCCGCGGGGCAAGAGTGTTGGGAAAGAGAGGCGTTTATTATGGGGCATAGCGGTGTTGCTGGCTCTTCCCATATGGGAAGGTCAGTGGGTGTGGTGGATCTTGGTATCTTTAAGCATCCTTGGTATCTTGGTATCTTGGTATCTTTAAGTATCCTCTTAAAAACATCTATCGCCTGGACAGTGGGGGAAGGGAGGGAGCGGGAAGATGGGCAGGAAGCGGAGTGGTGTGGAGGGGAGGGCAGGTGTGACAGATAGCGGCAAAGTGGTCGTTCATCTCCTGAGCCGCGAGATTAGCAGGAAGGTGTGAGGTGCAAGGAAGAGATGAAGTGTGCTTTTGTAGGCCACACAAAGCTTTGCTGCTAGCGAACCACTGTCTGCTGTTGGCCTGCTTGAAGTGGTGTATCTTGTCCGGGTAATAGCTTGACTTGGCAGCCTTAATCTCCCTGATCCCTCTGTTTCTTAGCTTCCTGTATAGGTCTGGGCAGGAGTGGAACGACCACGTCCGCTGATGCATGAGTCTTTTAATGCGGGGCGTCATGCAGGGGGCATCAGATGTGTGCACTGTGACGCTCTTGGCTGGGAAGTAGCCGTGGAAGGCTTCTGTGGTGGTGGCGACGTAATTGTGCCATTTTGAGTGGACGTCCTCCACATCCAGCACCTCGGTCCACGGGTGTTGTGTCACCCACTGCCCAACCTCCCTCATGGCTGAGTCAGACATGAGGCGGTGGGTCCTGTGGGTGTCCACAGTATGGAGAGTTGGGTGCTCCACCCATGGGAGGCAGCGGCTTGAAGGGCGAGTACTGCTGCAATAGGTCTGTCAGTATAAGGTCGAGGGTGGTTTGCTGGGTGATAAAGAAGTCCACGACCTGGGTGAGGTGTAGCTGGTGTAGGATATCGCTGATATACAATCCGTTAAAGTCCCCACAGATGACCAGCTTGGCAACAGGATACCTCACACTTAGGGCCTCAGCAGTGTCACTGATGTGAGTGGTGAGTAACTGTGCTGTGGTGGCTCGTGGGGGGTGGTACACGACGCACACGATGATGGAGGCCGTGTTGCTGAGATGGCAGGGGGGCGTAACTCTCACCCACAGGGCCTCTACTCCGGCAGGAATGTTGACAGGCAGGTGTGAGGGGCTGAGGGTAGATTGGGAGAAAACGGCCACTCCGCCCTTCCCCCCCTTCCTGCGTCCTGTCCTGAGGTGATGGCAGAGCTGGTAGTCCTGCATCGTGTGGTTCCGAAATAGTTTCAAAGTCTTAAGGCACAGTGTAGATGGCGCTGCAAACATCAACAAACAGACCTGGATAGAGCTCCAAGTTTTGCCAAGATTCTGCTGCCATGCAGGCTTAGATCAGGCAATATATTGCCTAAGGAGCTGCTCGAGGGTAGAGTGCAGCCAAGACGCAGTTACTTGTAGCCCACTGAAGAAAGCTAGCCGGTAGTTAGAAGCTAGAATATAATGTGGCCAATCAACACTGGTCCCATCCCCTGTGCACCGCTGTGAAAACCGTTGCCATGGTAACGGCGACGCCAAGCCACTGAAGAAAACCGGGTGCAAAGACTTAACAGGATACTTGTTTGTTTGTCCAAGATGGCTAGTTATGACAATGTAAACACAGTGAAGGCATTGTCTGCTACGGAGATCAATAAACTGACAGCGGCGCAGCTAAAATGTGCACTGAGAACAACTGTTGCACATCAGCCTCATGAAGAGCAGCCACCGAGCTCTGAATTACTCGAAGAAATAAGAAATATTCCAGAAGATTTGGCAGCTGTGAAGGAGATGAAGGAAGAAATAGAATCACTGAATACAACACTCGATGAAGCCTACATGATTATCCACCAGCAAAACCGGTTTCTAGAATCCCTTGGCCCCAAAGAAAGGGTGCGGAACTTGGTTATAACTGGGGTCTCAGAGGATGACGATGGCCTGGAAACGACAGATGGAGAGAAGATCAAGACAGTGCTGGAAGCCGCGGGTTACGCCGGACCGATACCCACCGATGTATGGTCAACAATACGACTTGGACAGCCTGACGCATGGAGGAGTCGCCCTATTCACGTGACGCTGGAGAGTCAAGATCAACGGAGCGACATCTTGCGAGAGGCGAAGAACTTAAAGGATACAGGAAGAGACTTCGAACGGATTTACGTGAAGAAGGACGTTCATCCGGCGGCGAGGAGAGAAGTGACAAGACTGAGGACCCGGGAAGATGAGGAGAAGCAGAAACCAGACAACCAGGGAGTGGAAATTACGTATGACTGGCGGCGACGAGTATTGCTGCGTGTTGTGTTGTGACTGATAGGTATTTCCCAAATTTTGGCATGGAAAGAATTGGAATGGACAATTGAAAATATGTGCTTGTAATATCTGTGGTGTGAAAAATAAGCTCCAAAGCCCTGAGGTGATAAATGTTGCTTTAGAATTTGACATGATATGGATCACTGAAATTAAGTAACGTTAATTAGTAGCTTGCTTGGTTTTGATTTATATATGAATAAAAGTAAACAAAATAGTCGGAGAGGAGGAATTATGATGTTGGTGAAGTGTGCGTTGGTGCCATATATCACATGTGCCAACATTGCAGCAGAAGGACAAACATGGGTCGAGCTGTCCTGCTGCCCTGGGATGAGGCTTGGCGCCATGTATATCCCACCGGTCGACTCGCCCTACCACGACCCGGTGCTGCTGTGGGAGGGGCAGGTGACCGACTGTGACGGTGCCATAGTGGTCGCTGACTTGAACGCACGTGTGGGTTGCCTACCAAGTACAAATATAAACGGAAAGAGATGTGAATATAATGGTGTGAAAGATCTTATAAGTAATTCCATGGGCCGGACAATACCCAACATGTGTGAAGAGAAAGAAATGGTAGTTGCTAATCATTTGAAATATGACGGAAAGCAGCGAGGAGGGAATTTATCTTTTAGGCGTAATGATCGCTGGACATCGGAAATCGACCTGTGTTTATCGACCTGTGTTTAGTTAAGTATAGCAGTTTGAATGTCCTGAAAGACTTATGTACAAGCCAAGTTATGTCGTGCTCAGATCATGCGCCACTCACTCTAACAATTAACACTGACGTTTTTAAATGAGTAATGCCATCACGGCTACTTGAGCGCGCCAGTAACTTGGGTCGGACGCTCACACACAGTCCCTAGCTGCACCACTAATATCGCGACAGGCCTGCACCATGACAAAGTGGATATAGAAGCGTTCGTGACGAGGATGGCGCTGTGTGAGCCGCCAACCCTGGGCGTGGTGAATGAGGAAAGTGTGCAGGACGTGGTTAAGGAAAGCTGCAGGGAAGTTAATGGAATAGCAAAGGAGTGTAAAAAGACGAATGTTGCGCGTGAGGGAAGTGTAGACCTAAAAAGGAAAAGACTCATGGAGGAAAATGACTGTGGGAAAATTTGGAAAGCAATTAACTGGAAAGATGAAATTAGTAGTAATGAAGGCAGTACCCAGCCTACTGAGAGTCAATTAAAGATTTTTTTTGAGGAATTGTTGAATCCAGTGATGGAGGAAGTTGGAGAGGTAAACTTTGAGCAGGCACCAAGTATTCCCATTGTGGATGATCCTTTCACGTTTAGAGAGGTGGAAACAGCTGTGAGAGGGATTGATAAAAAGAAAAGTTTTGTTGGAATAAGTCCTGCCCTATTAATGAACTTACCTATGAACTGGTTGATGTTTTTTCTTACAATGTTCAATGTAATTTTTGATAGTTTGTGTTTCCCACTAGCCTGGTGCTATAGTAAGTTAAGTGTATTATTTAATTGTGGTGATCGCATGCTTTGTGATAACTACAGAGGTGTTAGTATAATGGACACCCTAGCTAAACTCTATGACACACTTATTATCAATAGATTGAAAATGTGGATGGATGTGGACAATTGTCAAGCAGGAGCAATGGAGGGAAGAGGATGCCTAGAGCAGATATTTACACTGAGATTATTGTGTGATTATGTAAAATACAAGAAATTGAAGTTATATGTATTATTTATAGACTATCGTAAAGCATACGATAAAGTACCGAGGTCCAGGCTGATAGAATGCTTAAGATCAATAGGATGTGGAAGAAGGATGTTAAAAGCAATTTATGTTATGTATCGCTGCACACGTAACGTGCTTAAGAGTGCCACGGTGGAGTCGTCAGTGGGAGTAAGGCAAGGCTCACCTTCCAGCTGTCTAATGTTTGTGATTTACATTAACCAGATGATTCGTATGCTGAAGGAACAAATAGCAACTAACAGCTACTTGGGCGCACTGCACACAACATCTCGGGATATGTGCATCAGGAAACTCAGAGTTGTCATCGATTATTGCAATGATTATGGAATTGTTCCTAATGAGGACTAAATTATTTTTTTTGTTTGAAATATCACTCGTTGTGATAAAGTTCCATTAAAGATCGAGGAACACGTTATTAAGTACTGTGACAGATACAAGTTTTTAAGGGCCTGGTTTACCGACAGCGGTTGTATGAAGGACGTGGTGTCACTACACGAGGCAAAGTGTCAGTCAGTCGTCAACAAATTTTCTATAATTCGTGCCTCGAACCCTGATATGCCTCAGTGTTATAAGCGACTTGTTTTTGACGCGGCTGTGTTGGCTGAACTGAGATACAGCTGCAAGACGTGGCTGACAGACGGCTGTGTGTCACTCACCAGTCAGTACAATAAACTTATGAAATGTCTCCTAGACGTGACAAATAACACAAGCTCAAACTTATGTCATGTTGAATCGCGAATTAAGCCAGTTTACCATACTGTCTGTGCCCGACGGAAACGTTTCTTGGAGAGGAAGCTGACTCTATCTACTCGACAGAAGTGAACCATTTCATCTTGTATTTAGTTGATGCAGAGAAGCTAACACCCCTGGTTATAAGTTTATCCAGAGCGCCATACAGTATGATAATCATATAAATCCTCTTGACAGAATAATTAATTTAATTACCAATAAGCCACAAGACGCAACAAAGTATCACACATATAAAACAATATTGAATTCTAGTCTTGGTGTCCATAATATTTATTCAGATTACACAATGTCCCTGATTTTACACGTTTGGCGTTTACTAGAATTCGACTGATGTCTTATGTAGGTACGTGTGTGAAGTGTTGATTAGTTATAGGACCTAAAAAGAAAACAATACTTAATTAGAACTACCTATTTCATTAATATTGGTCAAATTGTGTTAGACGTTATGCTGAGTTATGTATCTATGTTAGTTATAGCATTACTGCTAGTAAGTGCTTGCTAATGCTGGTTACTTTGCATCGCCTAATTCTTAAACAATACTTAGGTGAAAGTGTTGTTATTTATGTTTGTAAATGTATGATTCTTTATTTGGACCACTGGCAAATTTTGTACCTTTCACTTTACTGTATGAATAATTTCTTTGGTCAGTAAAAGTAACTAACTATCACGTTGGGCGGCGGGTGACCGGACCCTCGCATACGACGCAGGAGGTAGTTGCGTTCGTACGTTTGCACGGCAGCACACATTATCCTTTATGTGTCGACACGCACTCGCTAAATGTGTTCACAAGTACAACAATCTCACCAGGGCGAGCCTAAAACTAAAAACTAAGAGTTGAAAACTGAAAAAACCGAGGTCACTATCAATAGGGGGCGGGGAAGGCAGGAAGGCCAACATGCTGGCCGAGGCTGCTCTAGAGCGCCTAAGGTCACACGTCCTTCCCGTGTGAGGTGTGTGTGTGTGTGTGTGTGTGTGTGCGTGTGTGTGGGAGATTACTCATTTCATAATGGGGTTTCTAGCGTGAGAAAAGTAAAAAAGCCTATTAGATTTACAAATGTTGACGAAACGGTATTTCTGCATAACGTTCAGCTATTAGATGTCCCAATGATAATGAACAATATGAATGATGATATCAGTAATGTGACAGATATAGCATATCAATGTGCTCGTAGTAGTGGTAAGCGTGAAGCCTGCGTACAGGATGAAAACACTACTTTAGAGAGGTGGGAAACACTGGTTGAGAACAAAGATGATCTGCAACTCTGGAGGGCTATAAATTGGAAGGGAGAAGTTGGTGGTGAAAATAATTCAAATGTGTGCCCATCTGATGATGATTTGAAAGATTATTTTGAAACTAACTTTAACTCTCTCGACAATGTGAAACTTACTGAATGTGACTTTTCCACCGATGTGTCTATACCCCTGTTAGATGACCCTATTGACCCATTAGAAATACAACAACAAGTGAAGCAATTGAAACCAGACAAAGCTTCAGGTCCTGATGGCGTATCACCCGGTATTGTTAAATTATTGCCAGTACAATGGATTATGTATATGTGTGTTTTGTTTAATAATATATTATACTCTGGTAGTTACCCATTAGCCTGGACAAATGCAAAGTTAGTTCCAATTTTTAAGGGGAATAAGTATAATAAACAGTATTGCCAAGGTGTACGACATGGTGTTGTGTGCGAGACTGAGACAGTGGTTTAGACCTTTCAGGGAGCAAGCTGGTGCTCAGGAGAAGAGAGGGTGTGTGGAGAACACAGTGGCTCTCAGGTTGTTATGTGACATGGCTAGGAGGAGGAAATTAACTCTCTTTGTAACATTCATTGACTTTTCCCAGGCCTATGACAGAGTACCTAGACATAAATTATTTTATTATGTGTTACGAAGATTGGGATGTGGCTCAGCTATGTTATGTGCACTTATTGCTATGTATACTGTGACAGAAAGCTTGGTCGGAACAGCGGTGGTCTTAATAACTCTAGGTGTGAGGCAAGGATCATCCACCTCATGTTTACTTTTTATCATCTTGGTTAATGACCTTATAAGACTAATTAAAGAAGGGTGTGGACATGATGGATTTTTACAATGGCTACATATACTTGTACTAATGGACGACACGGTGCTATTATCGACGACGAGGGCAAATATGATGAGAAAGGTGTCTTTGTTACAAGATTACTGTACAGAATATGGCATGAAAGTTAACCAATCCAAGACAAAGTTTTTCGTGATAAGCGGCAGTGAGAGGGATCGTGAACCTTTGGTGGTGGGCGACTTGGTGGTGGAACATTGTGACACATATGCGTGTTTAGGGTCACCGTTTACCAGCGATGGTTCAACCACCTCTGCCGTCAAAGTCCATGCTAATAATAGGATGTCACGTGTGTTAAAGTTTGTGCCTTTTGTCACAAAAAAATAATGATATTGCGTTTGTGATAAAGAAGCGTGTATTTTGATGCAGCTCTCACGTTATCACTAATTTATGGATGTGAATCTTGGATAGGGGCTGATCTGAAAACGATGGTGAAGTTGTACAATTGGTGTCTAAAAAGATTATTAGGAGTGAGAAAACTAACGTGTAATGACATTTGCTACGTGGAGCCAGGGTATCCACCTTTCAAGGACTTAATCAGGCACAGACAACACAAAATTTTATATAGTATGTGGCATGAGAGGTCAGGATATGATGATCCATTAGCCTTCACAATTAGGATAAAAGTGAAGTCTAACACTCCAACCAGTCGGACCGTCAAAGAGATGACCAACACGAATGTACCGGACCTGAGCTTGGTAATGAAGAAATTAAAAGATGACATGGTAAACAGTAACTCCTCAAGACGCACAACATATAAGGATATTAACCCAGATTTATTGGTACACCGTATATATACAGTGAAGCACGCAGGAAATGATATTCATAGAGTATCATTCACACAGCTTCGAGTAAGTGGGCATAGTTTAGCGTGTGAGACTGGCAGGTGGAATCAAAGAAACAGAGGTCGACTGGAAGTGAATGAGAGGCTGTGTGTGTGTGTGGAGGGTTACAAACAGATAGATATGTAATGCAAGATTGTCAGTTAACACAGCAACTTAGGGATCAATACCAGTTCTCCACTTTAGAACAATTGTTTGGGGATCAGTTTACGCCAGAGATCATGTGTAAGATTGTTCATAACATTTTGACCATATATTAAAGAAGTAATAAATCATACTTGATTCTAATAGGTTTCACACGACTGTGGGATTAGTGAGGATTCGATAATTATGGTAGTGCGTAGATGTCATGAATATGATTGTTTATATATATTTTATAAACAAGGGTCCTAAGAATAGATATTTCTCCAGTGTTTGTGTTTAGCTCGTTTATTTTGTAATAATAGACTTCTAGTAACTAATAGACGATTGACTACAGTTAGGAAGTGATGATAATTTAACATTATCTTGTAGATTATGTAATACTATTATGTACAATCCATTGGTATTACCTGTTTGCTGTGGTACATAAAATATCTATATCTATCTATTTATCTATCTATCTCAGTGTGTGTGTGTATGTATGTGTGTGTGTATGTTTGTGTGAGTGTGTGTGTGGAAGGGTAACTATAGTACATCTACGCATAGTGATAGTAATCTACCAAGTGATGCAGAATTTAGGGACCATTTTGAGAAAGTACTGAATCCTGCACGAGAAACTCAAAATTATTTATCAGATCTGTCTACAGATATTAATATTCCTGTGCTTGACGAACCCATCTCTCCCCTAGAAGTACAAAATCAAATAAAAAGGATGAAGGTTAACAAGGCATGTGGGCCTGATGGTATCCCTCCTGGAGTTTTTTCACTTATGTCACCCCAGTGGCTTGTTACTATTGCCACATTATTTAGTTGTATTTTTTCATCTGCTATGTTCCCTTATGCATGGATTAGAGCAAAAGTATTTGTAATATTTAAGAAAGGTGACAAGACTAACACTGATAACTATCGTGGAATAAGCGTCATTAACTCTATAGCTAAACTGTATGAGATGGTACTTTGTGAACGCCTGAATCAGTGGTTCAAACCAGACAGGGAACAAGCAGGGGCGCAGAAGAAGCGTGGATGTATAGAGCATATAGTAACGCTCAGGCTGCTTACCAACACAGCCAGGTTAAAGAAGATTAAGTTGTTTGTGGTATTTATAGATTTCTCGAAAGCGTATGACATCGTTCCAAGGAAAACTCTGTTTACTGTGATGAAGGGTTTGGGGTGCGGGGCCGTGATGCTGGCCGCTATGGTGGCCATGTATCGCACCACGGAAAGTGTTATCGGTGCCGCAGTATTGAGCGCCTCACAGGGAGTCAGACAAGGATCCCCTACCTCTTGCTTTTTGTTTGTAATGTTTGTCAATATGTTAATCAGATCTGTTAAAGAAAAGTGTAGACCAGAAGTATTTATAGAATGGTTAAAAATTTTAATGTTCATGGATGATACAGTATTATTATCAACGAGTAGGGAGAATATGTACATTAAGCTAAGGATATTACAGGAATATTGTAAAGAGTATGGTATGAGGATAAACAGTGCAAAGACGAAATTTTTTGTCATCAATGGTGGGCTAGGAGACAAGGAGCCGTTTAGTGTAGGTGGTACGAGTATGAAAGTGGAACACTGTGATAGTTATATGTATTTGGGTTCACCATTTACGTGTGACGGTTCTGTGTCTTCTGCCGTCAAGGTACATGCAAAGAACAAATTATGTCATGTGTTAAAGTTTATATCGTTTTTAAAGAAGAATAATGATATCCCCTTTATAGTAAAGCGACGTGTGTTTGACGCTGCCCTCCTGTCGTCACTAGTGTATGGTTGTGAGTCCTGGATTGATGCTGACGTTAAACCTGTAGTTAAGCTTTATAACTGGGCACTGAAACAACTGTTAGGGGTGAGAAAAACTACTCCTAACGTGGTGTGTTATGTCGAGTCGGGTTATCCATCGCTTCCTGACCTTGTGAAATATAGACAACATAAGTTTTTAAAGAAAATGTGGGATGAGAGGTCCAGTATGAATGATGATCCACTATCTTTTGCAATGAGAAAAGTAATAAACGAGAACACGAATATGGGCAAGTGCGTGAAAGAAATGATAAGAGGGGAAGTACCTGACATGTCTGTGTTATTGGAGAAAGCGAAGTGTTGCATCAGAGATTCAGGTACATCAAGATGTATAGTGTATAAAGACATAAATCCCACATTATCCACACACGAGATTTACACTAAGAGGCAAATCTTAAATGAGTTTCATAGACTGAATTTTACAAGGTTTCGATTATCTGGCCACACTCTAGCTATAGAAACAGGGCGATGGAATAGGCGAGGACGTGGCCGCTTACCGCTGGAGGAGCGGCTGTGCAGTTGTGGTGAGATACAGACGGAGAGACACGTACTGGAGAACTGTACTCTCACCCAACATCTAAGGAATAACTATAGATACGAAACAATGGAAGATGTATTTACAAAATGTACAACTAGCGAGATGTGTAATGTAATTTTCGATGTACTTAAAGTATATAAACAAGGAAATTTAAATGAATGCGAATAATTTGTATGATATCTGGTAATGTCTATTTTTGGGTAGAGAAAAATTTTTTTTATTTTGTATTTTGGGAGTTCTTTTGCTGCATTGCAAGAATATTTATTTAATGATTTAGAATATTGTGGACTACAATTATTAATGGACTACTGCTGTGGATATTTTTTTGTATTTTAGTTTTTGTTTTAGTTTTGTTTGCTGTGATATGATTGTGTAGTCAATAAATCTATCTATCTATCTATCTATCTGTGTGTGTGTGTGTGTGTGTGTGTGTGTGTGTGTGTGTGTGTGTATGTGTGTGTGTGTTTGTGGGCGGCCAGAAGCCGCTAATGGCTTAAGTGGGACGGGAAGGAGTGGATGTCAGGTGGTGGGGAGAGAGGTGGGGGTGGAGAGAAGAGGCATCACGTACTGACACAACAAGATGGCGTCTGTCTGAGAAGGTGGCAAGTGTAGTTTCCCGGGCCAGCGGCATGAGGCAAATAGCAAAACACCAGCAGGAGGTCTTTCTATACACAACATGCACATGTACACAACACACGTGTGGCTGTACACCTGGCGGCTACTCAACACACCTGGTACACTACTGGTAGCACACTTCAGGGAGGGCTTGGCCAATCCTGGTTATCTTGACCACCACTAAGTCTTTGAGGAGGAACACAATGCGATACACACGCGCACCACACAAGATACGCCGCCACACTGGCTGCAGACTGAGCGGCGTCCCTTTGGCTCAGTGTTTCCAGGCCGTTCGGTACTTGAGCGACACACAAAGGTCTACCTAATATACAGGGACTTGTTCAACCAACGAACACACTCATATCCAAAAAAAAAAATAAATAAAATAAATAAAATAAATAAATAAAAAAATAAGTAAAAATAATCAAATAATTAAATTAGATTAAATTATTAAAATTACTATTGCTTCTACACTTACTACTGCTATGACTACTACTACTACTACTACTACTGTGTGTGTGTGTGTGTGTGTGTGTGTGTGTGTGTGTGTGTGTGTGTGTTTGTGTGTGTGTATCATATTACTCATAGCAATCAGAGCAACAATATAACAGCAAGAACTACTACTACTAATATTACTACTAATACAATTTCTAATATAAATACTACTACTACTGCAGCTGTTTTTGCAACAATTCTTAGGCATTATTATTAATATTCACATAGTAGTAGTAGTAGTAGTAGTAGTAGTAGTAGTAGAGGTAGTAGTAATAGTAGTAGTAGTAGTAGTAGTAGTAGTAGTAGTAGTAGTAGTAGTAGTAGTAGTAGTAGTAGTAGTAGTAGTAGCAGTAGTGAGAAATCGTGAACACTACCTCTACCACTACAATTACTACTACTACTACTACTACTACTACTACTACATAGGCATGCTATTAAAGGTCATGAACAGTTCCATCTGGTACAAACTTAGCTGTGTCACCTTGGTGGATCCCTGTCAAAGTGTCTTCTGAATTGTCTTTGCACTTCTTTGACATTTTCGTACCTCCAGTAACACTTTATGACAGATGTTCTTCCTTCACAGCTTACTCTTACTTCTGACATTATAGTTTTGCCCAACTGTTTCTGAAAAAAAAAAAAAATCAGTGAATTATAGCTAGTCAAACAGTGAGTATATTTTTGGATGACTCTCTCTCTCTCTCTCTCTCTCTCTCTCTCTCTCTCTCTCTCTCTCTCTCTCTCTCTCTCTGTCTGTCTGTCTCTCTGTTTATACAGATAGATACAGATAGATAGATGTACACAGGTACAGACTTGTGCTTGTGGAGTATAAATGTAAGAGCATGAAGCACAGTGTGTCTCTCCCCACAGGCACCTCCCGCCTCACGCCTTCCTCCCTCCCGTCTCCCAGAGTCTACACACCTGCACTCTTGAGGTGAGTACACTTACTCTTTTCTTTCCTGGTAATTGTTTTCACTGTGTTTTCTATTGCACACACTCAGAAAGTAGAAAATGAGGCACTAACGAGGCAAGACTATATACCACAAACACTAAACACAATAATTATAATAAAAATAATAATAATAATAAAATAATAATAATAATAATAATAATAATGATAATAATAATAATAAATGATTTATTAATAAGGCAGTTTACAAACTGAAAATGTACAGAGGGGGTGGGAAAATACTTAACATTAATCCTGAAGCTAAGCTTAATATAGAAGAGGAATACTGTTGATTGATGGCATGGTGGGAATCGCGCTGAGTCTGTACCGCTCCGTGGCGAGGTGCGTCAGGCAGCAGCATGTGTCTGAGGCGTGGATGATGCAGAAGTCCCCTTCCAAACTTCTCCAGAGCCTCTCGGTGCCTGGTGGATAGTCTGGACGTCTGAACAGACTCAGGGTGGTCAGGGCTTCATCACAGGTGATGTAGGCAGGGACAAAGATGACCCTGCACGCCCTCTTCTGCACTCTCTCCAGCTGGAGCTGTTGAGTGTGTGTGAGGGAGGAGGACCACGCTGGGGAGGCGTACATGAGTTTGGGGAGGATAAAGGTGAGGCACACTCCCCTTAACTCGTCTGTCAGTGTCCCCAGCGACCTGAGGCTGCGCATCATGTACAGCTTGTAGGTAGCGGATCTTACGGTGCTGGCGACATGCTGCTTCCAGGTCAGCTGGTCGTCCACCGTGACTCCGAGAAGAACATCCAGAGGCACATCGGACCACCTGGAGGGGGTGAGGGCCCACTGTGAGCTGGGGAGAGGGCACTGGTACAGAGGAGGTACAGAAATGCATCACCACAGTTTCACTGTGGTTGATGGTCATCCTGCTCTCCTCCGTCCATGTCTCCAGTCGCTCCAAAATGACTTGCAGTGGTGAGTAGTCCGTGTTCCTGTTGGAGACTGGGACGCCCACGGTGCAGTCGTACACATACTTCCAGCGATGAGGGTGTCAGTGAGGGCGTCGTTAATGAGGAGGAGGAAGCATAGTGGGCTCATCTTGGTTCCCTGGGGGACCCCACATGTCAGCTGTTGGATATTAGAGACAGAGCCCTGATAGCGAACGGCCTGACGCCTCCCTGAGAGGGTGTTGGCTAGCCACGCTACCAGGTTGGAAGGGAGACCAAGACTTATTGCCTTGCTGAAGCCAACAAAGTGATCAACAAGATCAAAGGCTTTTTGAAGTCCACAAAGGCAACAGCTAGAGAGGTGTTTCGCTTGTCCAGGTGGCTGTGGATGAAGTCAAGGAAGCTGGTCAGGTAATGGGAGGTGGGGGTGGCTTTAATATTTCCAAACTGTCTGATATCCACGGTATAACAAGTTTTGGTGTAGGCCCAGTCATACACAAAATCTTCACAAATAAAGCTAGGGATGGGGGTGATACAGACTGGCCTGAGGTCACCGAGGGACTGTGCACTGGAAGCTTTGCGGATGGGAGAGACGTAAGATGTCTTCCAGTCCGCGGGGCAAGAGTGTTGGGAAAGAGAGGCGTTTATTATGGGGCATAGCGGTGTTGCTGGCTCTTCCCATATGGGAAGGTCAGTGGGTGTGGTGGATCTTGGTATATTTAAGTATCCTCTGTATCTTGGTATCTTGGTATCTTTAAGTATCCTCTTAAAAACATCCACCGTTTGGACAGTGGGGGGAGGGGAAGGGGCGTGAAGATGGGCAGGAAGTGGAGTGGTGTGGAGGGGAGGGCAGGTGTGACAGATAGCGGCAAAGTGGTCGTTCATCTCCTGAGCCGCGAGATTAGCAGGAAGGTGTGAGGTGCAAGGAAGAGATGAAGTGTGCTTTTGTAGGCCACACAAAGCTTTGCTGCTAGCGAACCACTGTCTGTTGTTGGCCTGCTTGAAGTGGTGTATCTTGTCCGGGTAATAGCTTGACTTGGCAGCCTTAATCTCCCTGATCTCTCTGTTTCTTAGCTTCCTGTATAGGTCCGGGCAGGAGTGGAACGACCACGTCCGCTGATGCATGAGTCTTTTAATGCGGGGCGTCATCCAGGGGGCATCAGATGTGTGCACTGTGACGCTCTCGGCTGGGAAGTAGCGGTGGAAGGCTTCTGTGGTGGTGGCGACGTAATTGTGCCATTTTGAGTGGATGTCCTCCACATCCAGCACCTCGGTCCACGGGTGTTGTGTCACCCACTGCCCAACCTCCCTCATGGCTGAGTCAGACATGAGGCGGTGGGTCCTGTGGGTGTCCACAGTATGGAGAGGTGGGTGCTCCACCCATTGGAGGGAGCGGCTTGAAGGGCGAGTACTGCTGCAATAGGTCTGTCAGTATAAGGTCGAGGGTGGCTTGCTGGGTGGTAGGGAAGTCCACGATCTGGGTGAGGTGTAGCTGGTGTAGGATATCGCTGATATACAATCCGTTAAAGTCCCCACAGATGACCAGCTTGGCAACAGGATACCTCACACTTAGGGCCTCAGCAGTGTCACTGATGTGAGTGGTGAGTAACTGTGCTGTGGTGGCTCGTGGGGGGTGGTACACGACGCACACGATGATGGAGGCCGTGTTGCTGAGATGGCAGGGGGGCGTAACTCTCACCCACAGGGCCTCTACTCCGACAGGAATGTTGACAGGCAGGTGTGAGGGGCTGAGGGTAGATTGGGAGAAAACAGCCACTCCGCCCTTCCCCCCCCTTCCTTGCCTGCGTCCTGTCCTGAGGTGATGGCAGAGCTGGTAGTCCTGCATCGTGTGGTTCCGAAATAGTTTCAAAGTCTTAAGGCACAGTGTAGATGGCGCTGCAAACATCAACAAACAGACCTGGATAGAGCTCCAAGTTTTGCCAAGATTCTGCTGCCATGCAGGCTTAGATCAGGCAATATATTGCCTAAGGAGCTGCTCGAGGGTAGAGTGCAGCCAAGACGCAGTTACATGTAGCCCACTGAAGAAAGCTAGCCGGTAGTTAGAAGCTAGAATATAATGTGGCCAATCAACACCGGTCCCATCCCCTGTGCACCGCTGTGAAAACCGTTGCCATGGTAACGGCGACGCCAAGCCACTGAAGAAAACGGGGTGCAAAGACTTAACGGGATACATGTTTGTTTGTCCAAGATGGCTAGTTATGACAATGTAAACACAGTGAAGGCATTGTCTGCTACGGAGATCAATAAACTGACAGTGGCGCAGCTAAAATGTGCACTGAGAACAACTGTTGCACATCAGCCTCATGAAGAGCAGCCACCGAGCTCTGAATTACTCGAAGAAATAAGAAATATTCCAGAAGATTTGGCAGCTGTGAAGGAGATGAAGAAAGAAATAGAATCACTGAATACAACACTCGATGAAGCCTACATGATTATCCACCAGCAAAACCGGTTCCTAGAATCCCTTGGCCCCAAAGAAAGGGTGCGGAACTTGGTTATAACTGGGGTCTCGGAGGATGACGACGGCCTGGGAACGACAGAAAGAGAGAAGATCAAGACAGTGCTGGAAGCCGAGGGGTTACGCCGGACCGATACGCACCGATGTATGGTCAACAATACGACTTGGACAGCCTGACGCATGGAGGAGTCGCCCTATTCACGTGACGCTGGAGAGTCAAGATCAACGGAGCGACATCTTGCGAGAAGCGAAGAACTTAAAGGATACAGGAAGAGACTTCGAACGGATTTACGTGAAGAAGGACGTTCATCCGGCGGCGAGGAGAGAAGTGACAAGACTGAGGACCCGGGAAGATGAGGAGAAGCAGAAACCAGACAACCAGGGAGTGGAAATTACGTATGACTGGCGGCGACGAGTATTGCTGCGTGTTGTGTTGTGACTGATAGGTATTTCACAAATTTTGGCATGGAAAGAATTGGAATGGACAATTGAAAATATGTGCTTGTAATATCTGTGGTGTGAAAAATAAGCTCCAAAGCCCTGAGGTGATAAATGTTGCTTTAGAATTTGACATGATATGGATCACTGAAATTAAGTAACGTTAATTAGTAGCTTGCTTGGTTTTGATTTATATATGAATAAAAGTAAACAAAATAGTCGGAGAGGAGGAATTATGATGTTGGTGAAGTGTGCGTTGGTGCCATATATCACATGTGCCAACATTGCAGCAGAAGGACAAACATGGGTCGAGCTGTCCTGCTGCCCTGGGATGAGGCTTGGCGCCATGTATATCCCACCGGTCGACTCGCCCTACCACGACCCGGTGCTGCTGTGGGAGGGGCAGGTGACCGACTGTGACGGTGCCATAGTGGTCGCTGACTTGAACGCACGTGTGGGTTGCCTACCAAGTACAAATATAAACGGAAAGAGATGTGAATATAATGGTGTGAAAGATCTTATAAGTAATTCCATGGGCCGGACAATACCCAACATGTGTGAAGAGAAAGAAATGGTAGTTGCTAATCATTTGAAATATGACGGAAAGCAGCGAGGAGGGAATTTATCTTTTAGGCGTAATGATCGCTGGACATCGGAAATCGACCTGTGTTTATCGACCTGTGTTTAGTTAAGTATAGCAGTTTGAATGTCCTGAAAGACTTATGTACAAGCCAAGTTATGTCGTGCTCAGATCATGCGCCACTCACTCTAACAATTAACACTGACGTTTTTAAATGAGTAATGCCATCACGGCTACTTGAGCGCGCCAGTAACTTGGGTCGGACGCTCACACACAGTCCCTAGCTGCACCACTAATATCGCGACAGGCCTGCACCATGACAAAGTGGATATAGAAGCGTTCGTGACGAGGATGGCGCTGTGTGAGCCGCCAACCCTGGGCGTGGTGAATGAGGAAAGTGTGCAGGACGTGGTTAAGGAAAGCTGCAGGGAAGTTAATGGAATAGCAAAGGAGTGTAAAAAGACGAATGTTGCGCGTGAGGGAAGTGTAGACCTAAAAAGGAAAAGACTCATGGAGGAAAATGACTGTGGGAAAATTTGGAAAGCAATTAACTGGAAAGATGAAATTAGTAGTAATGAAGGCAGTACCCAGCCTACTGAGAGTCAATTAAAGATTTTTTTTGAGGAATTGTTGAATCCAGTGATGGAGGAAGTTGGAGAGGTAAACTTTGAGCAGGCACCAAGTATTCCCATTGTGGATGATCCTTTCACGTTTAGAGAGGTGGAAACAGCTGTGAGAGGGATTGATAAAAAGAAAAGTTTTGTTGGAATAAGTCCTGCCCTATTAATGAACTTACCTATGAACTGGTTGATGTTTTTTCTTACAATGTTCAATGTAATTTTTGATAGTTTGTGTTTCCCACTAGCCTGGTGCTATAGTAAGTTAAGTGTATTATTTAATTGTGGTGATCGCATGCTTTGTGATAACTACAGAGGTGTTAGTATAATGGACACCCTAGCTAAACTCTATGACACACTTATTATCAATAGATTGAAAATGTGGATGGATGTGGACAATTGTCAAGCAGGAGCAATGGAGGGAAGAGGATGCCTAGAGCAGATATTTACACTGAGATTATTGTGTGATTATGTAAAATACAAGAAATTGAAGTTATATGTATTATTTATAGACTATCGTAAAGCATACGATAAAGTACCGAGGTCCAGGCTGATAGAATGCTTAAGATCAATAGGATGTGGAAGAAGGATGTTAAAAGCAATTTATGTTATGTATCGCTGCACACGTAACGTGCTTAAGAGTGCCACGGTGGAGTCGTCAGTGGGAGTAAGGCAAGGCTCACCTTCCAGCTGTCTAATGTTTGTGATTTACATTAACCAGATGATTCGTATGCTGAAGGAACAAATAGCAACTAACAGCTACTTGGGCGCACTGCACACAACATCTCGGGATATGTGCATCAGGAAACTCAGAGTTGTCATCGATTATTGCAATGATTATGGAATTGTTCCTAATGAGGACTAAATTATTTTTTTTGTTTGAAATATCACTCGTTGTGATAAAGTTCCATTAAAGATCGAGGAACACGTTATTAAGTACTGTGACAGATACAAGTTTTTAAGGGCCTGGTTTACCGACAGCGGTTGTATGAAGGACGTGGTGTCACTACACGAGGCAAAGTGTCAGTCAGTCGTCAACAAATTTTCTATAATTCGTGCCTCGAACCCTGATATGCCTCAGTGTTATAAGCGACTTGTTTTTGACGCGGCTGTGTTGGCTGAACTGAGATACAGCTGCAAGACGTGGCTGACAGACGGCTGTGTGTCACTCACCAGTCAGTACAATAAACTTATGAAATGTCTCCTGGACGTGACAAATAACACAAGCTCAAACTTATGTCATGTTGAATCGAGAATTAAGCCAGTTTACCATACTGTCTGTGCCCGACGGAAACGTTTCTTGGAGAGGAAGCTGACTCTATCTACTCGACAGAAGTGAACCATTTCATCTTGTATTTAGTTGATGCAGAGAAGCTAACACCCCTGGTTATAAGTTTATCCAGAGCGCCATACAGTATGATAATCATGTAAATCCTCTTGACAGAATAATTAATTTAATTACCAATAAGCCACAAGACGCAACAAAGTATCACACATATAAAACAATATTGAATTCTAGTCTTGGTGTCCATAATATTTATTCAGATTACATATATGTCCTTGATTTTACACGTTTGGCGTTTACTAGAATTCGACTGATGTCTCATGACTTAAAGATCGAGACCGGCCGTTGGAGTCGCATCTCGCGGGACTTGCGCGTGTGTGCATGTGACGGGCAGGCAACACAGACTGACCAACATGTACTGCTGGAGTGCGTACTGACGAGACAGGTCAGCCAAAAATATATGATAAGCAAACAAAATTTAGACGAGTTATTTAAAGAAACAGAAGACGTAAATGTCTTATGTAGGTACGTGTGTGAAGTGTTGAATAGTTATAGGACCTAAAAATAAAACAATACTTAATTAGAACTACATATTGCATTAATATTGGTCAAATTGTGTTAGACGTTATGCTGAGTTATGTATCTATGTTAGTTATAGCATTACTGCTAGTAAGTGCTTGCTAATGCTGGTTACTTTGCATCGCCTAATTCTTAAACAATACTTAGGTGAAAGTGTTGTTATTTATGTTTGTAAATGTATGATTCTTTATTTGGACCACTGGCAAATTTTGTACCTTTCACTTTACTGTATGAATAATTTCTTTGGTCAGTAAAAGTAACTAACTATCACGTTGGGCGGCGGGTGACCGGACCCTCGCATACGACGCAGGAGGTAGTTGCGTTCGTACGTTTGCACGGCAGCACACATTATCCTTTATGTGTCGACACGCACTCGCTAAATGTGTTCACAAGTACAACAATCTCACCAGGGCGAGCCTAAAACTAAAAACTAAGAGTTGAAAACTGAAAAAACCGAGGTCACTATCAATAGGGGGCGGGGAAGGCAGGAAGGCCAACATGCTGGCCGAGGCTGCTCTAGAGCGCCTAAGGTCACACGTTCTTTCCTTTTCCATGTGTGTGTGTGTGTGTGTGTGTGTGTGTGTGTGTGTGTGTGTGTGTGTGTGTGTGTGTGTTATAACAAGAGAAGTGGCATTAAAATACACATAATTTACTGACAAGCATTGCACGACAACATTACTGCCGTGATTAAAAGTACTCCTGTAAAATACTACATGGCATCATACAAGCCAGGCAGAAGGGGAGCGAGGCCCAGCGACCTTGAAAACACCTGAGTGACTGACAAGAGAGAGAGAGAGAGAGAGAGAGAGAGAGAGAGAGAGAGAGAGAGAGAGAGAGAGAGAGAGAGAGAGAGAGAGAGAGAGAGTGAATAGTGCACTGTACAATTTTTTGTTTATTTCCGTGAATAAATTACGGTGTCCATGAATAGTATTTTTATCTGTAATCCAGCACACACACACACACACACACACACACACACACACACACACACACTGATAACGATAAAAATAATAAAAAAAATATGAATCAAGGAAAGATGGTAAAGCGGACAATGAGGGTTGCAAGGAAGTAGTAGTAGTAGTAGTAGTAGTAGCAGTAGTAGTAGTAGTAGTAGTGGTAGTAGTAGTAGTAGTAGTAGTAGTAGTAGTAGTAATAGTAGTAGTAATAGTACTAGTAGTAACAGAAGCAGAAGTAACAGTAGTCGTAATAATAATTATAGTAGTAGTAGTAGTAGTAATAGTAGTAGTATTCATAATAATATTAAAAGTAGTCGTAATAATAATATCCGTAATAATACTAGTAGAAGTAGTAGTAGTAACAGTAATCGTAATAATAATAGTAGTAGTAGTAGTAGAGTAGTAGTAGTAGTAGTAGTAGTAGTAGTAGTATTAGTACTAGAAGTAATAGTAGTAGTAGTAGTAGTAGTAGTAGTAGTAGTAGTAGTAGTAGTAGTAATAGTAGTAGTAGTAGCAGTAGTAGAAGTAGAACGACTATTAGTAGTAGTAGTTTTTTTTTCTTTTATGTAGGAGTGACAATGGCCAAGGGCAACAAAAATATAATAAAAAAAATGCCTACTGAAATGCCAGTCCCATCAAAAGGTCAAAGCAGTGGTCAAAAATTGCTGAATAAGTGTCTTGAAACCTCTCTCTTGAAGGAATTCAAGTCTTAGGAAGGTGGAAATATAGAAGCTGGCAGGGAGTTCCAGAGTTTACCAGAGAAAGGGATGAATGATTGAGAATACTGGTTAACTCTTGCGTGAGAGAGGTGGACAGAATAGGGGTGAGAGAAAGAAGAAAGTCTTTTGCAGCGAGGCCGCGGAAGGAGGGGAGGCATGCAGTTAGCAACATCAGAAGAGCAGTTAGCATGAAAATAGCGGTAGAAGACAACTAGATATGCAACATTACGGTGGTGAGAGAGAAGCTGAAGACAGTCAGTTAGAGGAGAGGAGTTGATGAGACGAAAAGCTTTTGATTCCACTCTGTCTAGAAGAGCAGTATGAGTGGAACCTTCCTAGACATGTGAAGCATACTCCATACATAGACGGATAAGGCCCTTGTACAGAGTTACCAGCTGGGGAGGTGAGAAAAACATGCGGAGAGGTCTCAGAACACCTAACTTCATAGAAGCTGTTTTAGCTAGAGATGAGGTGTGAAGTTTCCAGTTCAGATTATAAGTAAAGGACAGACCGAGGATGTTCAGTGTAAAAGAAGGGGACAGATGTGTGTCATTGAAGAAGAGGGGATAGTTGTCTGGAAGGTTGTGTCGAGTTGATAGATGGAGGAATTGAGTTTTTGAGGCATTGAACAATACCAAGTTTGCCCTGCCTCAATCAGAAATTTTAGAAAGATCAGAAGGCAAGCATTCTGTGGCTTCCCTGCGTGATATGTTTACCTCCTGAAGGGTTGGACGTCTATGAAAAGACGTGGAAAAGTGCAGGGTGGTATCATCAGCGTACGAGTGGATAGGACAAGAAGTTTGGTTTAGAAGATCATTAATGAATAATAAGAAGGGAGGGGACAGGACAGAACCCTGAGGAACACCACTGTTAATAGATTTAGTAGATGAACAGTGACCGTCTACCACAGCAGTAATAGAACGGTCAAAAAGGAAACTTGAAATGAAGTTACAGAGAGAAGGATAGAAGCCGTACGAGGGTAGTTTGTAAATGAAAGCTTTGTGCCAGACTCTATTAAAAGCTTTTGATATGTCCAAGGCAACAGCAAAAGTTTCACCAAAATCTCTAAAGGAGGATGACCAAGACTCAGTAAAGAAAGCCAGAAGATCACTAGTAGAGCGGCCTTGACGGAACCCATACTGGCGATCAGATACAAGGTTGTGAAATGATAGATGTTTAAGAATCTTCCTGTTGAGGATCGATTCAAAAACTTTAGATCGGCATTAAATTAAACCAACAGGACGGTAGTTTGAGGGACTAGAACGGTCACCCTTTTTAGGAACAGGTTGAATGCAGGCAAACTGCCAGCAAGAAGGAAAGGTAGATGTTGACAGACAGAGCTGAAAGAGTTTGACTAGGCAAGGTGCAAGCAAGGAGGCACAGTTTCGGAGAACAATAGGAGGGACCCCATCAGGTCCATAAGCCTTCCAAGATTTAGGCCAGCGAGGGCATGGAAAACATCATTGCGAAGAATTTTAATAGGTGGCATGAAGTAGTCAGAGGGTGGAGGAGAGGGAGGAACAAGCCCAGAATCGTTCAAGGTAGAGTTTTTTAGCAAAGGTTTGAGCAAAGAGTTCAGCTTTAGAAAATTATGTGATAGCAGTGGTGCCATCTGGTTGAAATAGAGGAGGGAAAGAAGAAGAAGCAAAGTTATTGGAATATTTTTGGCTAGATAACAGAAATCACGAGGGGATTTAGATCTTGAAAAGTTTTGACATTTTCTGTTAATGAAGGAGTTTTTGGCTAGTTGGAGAACAGACTTGGCATGGTTCCGGGCAGAAATATAAAGTGCATGAGATTCTGGTGATGGAAGGCTTAAGTACCTTTTGAGGGCCACCTCTCTATCATGTATAGCACGAGAACAAGCTGTGTTAAACCAAGGTTTAAAAGGTTTAGGACGAGAAAAAGAGTGAGGAATGTACGCCTCCATGCCAGACACTATCACCTCTGTTATGCGCTCAGCACACAAAGACGGGTCTCTGACACGGAAGCAGTAGTCATTCCAAGGAAAATCAGCAAAATACCTCCTCAGGTCCCCCCAACTGGCAGAGGCAAAACGCAAGAGGCACCTTCGCTTAAGGGGATCCTGAGGAGGGATTGGAGCGATAGGACAAGATAAAGATATGAGATTGTGATCGGAGGAGCCCAACGGAGAAGAAAGGGTGACAGCATAAGCAGAAGGATTAGAGGTCAGGAAAAGGTCAAGAATGTTGGGCGTATCTCCAAGACGGTCAGGAATACGAGTAGGGTGTTGCACCAATTGCTCTAGGTCATGGAGGATAGCAAAGTTGTAGGCTAGTTCACCAGGATGGTCAGTGAAGGGAGAGGAAAGCCAAAGCTGGTGGTGAACATTGAAGTCTCCAAGAATGGAGATCTCTGCAAAAAGGAAGAGGGTCAGAATGTGCTCCATTTTGGAAGTTAAGTAGTCAAAGAATTTCTTATAGTCAGAGGAGTTAGGAGAGAGGTATACAGCACAGACAAATTTAGTATGAGAGTGACTGTAGTCGTGGCCAGATGGTGGAAAACTCGGAAGATTCAAGAGCGTGGGCACGAGAGCAGGTTAAGTCATTGCGCACGTAAACGCAGCATCCAGCTTTGGATCGAAAAAGAGGATAGAGAAAGTAGGAGGAAACAGAAAAGGGGCTACTGTCAGTTGCCTCAGACACCTGAGTTTCAATGAGGAAAAGAAGATGAGGTTTAGAAGAGGAGAGGTGGTGTGTTCTACAGATTGAAAATTAGATCTTAGACCGCGAATGTTGCAGAAGTTAATGAGGAAAAAGTTGAGGGGGGTGTCAGGACACTTAGGGTCGTCGACAGAAAGGCAGTCCGACCTGGGGACATTTTTGGTCCCCTCCCCAGATGGGGACTCCGAGGCTGGTGTAGGAGTCGCCATGATTATTTTAAAATGTTAGAGTGAAGGGTGTGTGTGTTATTAGGTGCTTGTAGTTTTGTGTGGAGGAAGAGAGTTGTCTTTAGAGGGCAGGCTGTGACTGCCCCCTTGTGTTGTGAGACACAAAGGGAAACGTTCAGTGAGGTCACAGCTGGGTTTAATGATAAGTTCACAGCACCCCCTGAACAGTGCTGCACACCTCACTGGGAGTAATTATCGTTTCGGCAGGTAGTAACAGTTAACAGAAGTAAGCATAGTAGAAGACAGAGAGGGTTGCAAGGAAGTAGTAGTAGTAGTTGTAGTAGTAGTAGTAGTAGTAGTAGTAGTAGTAGTAGTAGTAGTAGTAGTAATAGTAGTAGTAGTAGTAGTAGTAGTAGTGGTAGTAGTAATAGAAACAGTAGTAACAGTACTCGTGAAAGTAATTATAGTAGTAGTAGTAATAGTAGTAGTATTCATAATAGTACTAAAACTAGTCGTAATATTAATAGTCGTAGTAATACTAGTAAAAGTAGTAGTAGTATCAGTAATCATAATAATAGTAGTAGTAGTAGTAGTAGAGTAGTAGTAATAGTAGTAGTAGTAGTAGTAGTAGTAGTAGAGCTAATATTAGTATTAGTAGCAGTAGCAGAAGTAGAACGAGTATTAGTATAAGTAGTAATAGTAACAAAAGTAAGCATAGTAGCAGTAGTAATTGTAGTAGTAGGAGGAGTAGTATGTAGTATTAGTATTAGTAGTAGTAGTAGTAGTAGTAGTAGTAGTAGTAGTAGTAATAATAGAAGCAGCAGTAGTAGTAATACTAGTAGTAGCAGTATTAATAATAGTAGTAACAGAATTGTAGTAGCACTAGTAATTGTAGTAGTAGTAATAGTAGTAGTACTAGTAGCAGTAGTAGTAGTAACAGTAGAAGTAGCAGCAGTAGCAGTAGTAGTAGCAGCATTTATGTAGAGCGAGTGTGAGGTGCGGTTCACACCAGCCAGTCACTGTCACCGCCGTCCGTGACGTCATGAGTGGGGGGGAGGGAGCGAGGAGAGCACCTCGTGTGTGGGCGGCGGAAAGGGGAAAGGAGCGTGAGGCGGGTGGGGGCCGGAAGGAGTGGATGGTGGGTGGGGGGCGGAAAGGGGCGGCTGGCAGGCTGGGCGCATAGTAGAAGACAGAGAAGGTTGCAAGGAACTAGTAGTAGTAGTAGTAGTAGTAGTAGTAGTAGTAGTAGTAGTAGTAGTAGTAGTAGTAGTAGAAGTAGTAGTAGTAGTAATAGTAGTAGTAGTAGTAGTAGTAGTAGTAGTAGTAGTAGTAGTAATAGAAACAATAGTAACAGTACTCGTGAAAGTAATTATAGTAGTAGTAGTAATAGTAGTAGTATTCATAATAGTACTAAAAGTAGTCGTAATATTAATAGTCGTAGCAATACTAGTAAAATTAGTAGTAGTAACACTAATCATAATAATAGTAGTAGTAGTAGTAGTAGAGTAGTAGTAATAGTAGTAGTAGTAGTAGAAGTAGTAGTAGTAGTAGTAGTAGTAGAGCTAATATTAGTATTAGTAGCAGTAGTAGAAGTAGAACGAGTACTAGTATAAGTAGTAATAGTAACAGAAGTAAGCATAGTAGCAGTAGTAATTGTAGTAATAGTAGGAGTAGTATGTAGTAGTAGTAGTAGTAGTAGTAGTAGTAGTAGTAGTAGTAGTAGTAGTAATAGTAGTAGTAATAGTAGAAGCAGCAGTAGTAGTAATACTAGTAGTAGCAGTATTAATAATAGTAGGAACAGAATTGTAGTAGCACTAGTAATTGTAGTAGTAGTAATAGTAGTAGTACTAGTAGCAGTAGTAGTAGTAGCAGTAGAAGTAGCAGCAGTAGCAGTAGTAGCAGCAGCATTTAGGTAGAGCGAGTGTGAGGTGCGGTTCACACCAGCCAGTCACTGTCACCGCCGTCCGTGACGTCATGAGTGGGGGGGAGGGAGCGAGGAGAGCACCTCGTGTGTGGGCGGCGGAAAGGGGAAAGGAGCGTGAGGCGGGTGGGGGCCGGAAGGAGTGGATGGTGGGTGGGGGGGCGGGAAGGGGCGGCTGGCAGGCGGGGAGTGGGAAGGAGTGGGTTGCTGGTAGGGGCCTGGCAGGAGTGGGTGGCGATAGGGTGTTTGGAAGGAGTGGGTTGAGGGTAGGGGGGGAGGGAGGGGGAGGAGATAAGGACAGGAAGGCGTGCTGGCAGGTAGTGGCCGTGAAGGGGCTGCTGGCTATTGGGCGGCCAGAAGTGCTGGCGGAAGTGAGAAGGAGTGGCTGGCGGGTGGTGGGGAGATAGGTGGGGGGGGAACGAGGCGTCTCGGACAGACACAACAAGATGGCGTCTGTCTGAGAAGGTGTCAAGCTTAGTTTCCCGAGCCAGCGGCATGATGGGACTAACAAAACACCAGCAGGATTTCTTTCATGCACATGTACACAACACACGTGTGGCTGTACACCTGGCGGCTACTCAACACACCTGGTACACTACTGGTAGCACACTTCAGGGAGGGCTTGGCCAATCCTGGTTATCTTGACCACCACTAAGTCTTTGAGGAGGAACACAATGCGATACACACGCGCACCACACAAGATACGCCGCCACACTGGCTGCAGACTGAGCGGCGTCCCTTTGGCTCAGTGTTTCCAGGCCGTTCGGTACTTGAGCGACACACAAAGGTCTACCTAATATACAGGGACTTGTTCAACCAACGAACACACTCATATCCAAAAAAAAAATAAATAAATAAAATAAATAATATGAAATAAATAAATTAAATAAATAAAATTAATTAATAATGAAATTATACTAAATTATTAAAATTACTATTACTTCACTCTTACTACTACTATTACTACTACTAGTACTACTACTACTACTATTGTGTGTGTGTTATATTATTGATAGCAATCATAGTAACAATATAAGAACAAGAACTACTACTAGTACTATTATTACTACTATTACTACTACTATTATTACTACTACTATTACTAATATTAATGCTACTACTGCAGCTGTTTTAGCAACAATTCTTAAGGCAATAACATTAATATTCATATAGTCGTAGTAGCAGCAATAGTAGTAGTAGTAGTAGTAGTAGTAGTAGTAGTAGTAGTAGTAGTAGTAGTAGTAGTAGTAGTAGTAAAAGTAGTAGTAGTGAGAAATCGCGAATACTACCTCTACCACAACTACTACTACTTTTTCTACTACTACTACTACTACTACTACTACTACTACTACTACTACTACTACTACTACTACAACTACTACTACTACTACTACTACTATTACAACTACTACTACACACGCCTGCTTATGAAGGTCGTGAACAATTTCATCTGGTACAAACGTAGCTGTGATGCGAGCAATGGCGAGTCACCTTGGTGGATCCCTGTCAAAGTGTCTTCTGAATTGTCTTTGCACTTCTTTGACATTTTCGTGCCTCCAGTAACACTTTATGACAGATGTTCTTCCTTCACAGCTTACTCTTACTTCTGACATTACTATTTTGCCCAACTGTTTCTGAAAAAAAAATACATTCAATGAATTATAGCGAGTCAAACAGTGAGTACATTTTTGGATGACTCTCTCTCGTTCTCTCTCTCTCTCTCTCTCTCTCTCTCTCTCTCTCTCTCTCTCTCTCTCTCTCTGTCTGTCTGTCTGTCTGTCTCTCTGTTTATACAGATAGATACAGATAGATAGATGTACACAGGTACAGACTTGTGCTTGTGGAGTATAAATGTAAGAGCATGGAGGAGGCAGTAGACACCTGCCGAAACGATAATTACTCCCAGTGAGGTCTAAAGCACTGTTCAGGGGGTGCTGTGAACTTATCATTAAACCCAGCTGTGACCTCACTGAACGTTTTCCTTTGTGTCTCACAACACAAGGGGGCAGTCACAGCCTGCCCTCTAAAGACAACTCTCTTCCTCCACACAAAACTACAAGCACCTAATAACACACACACCCTTCACTCTAACATTTTAAAATAATCATGGCGACTCCTACACCAGCCTCGGAGTCCCCATCTGGGGAGGGGACCATAAATGTCCCCAGGTCGGACTGCCTTTCCGTCGACGACCCTAAGTGTCTTGACACCCCCCTCAACTTTTTCTTCATTAACTTCTGCAACATTCGCGGTCTAAGATCTAATTTTCAATCTGTAGAACACCACCTCTCCTCTTCTAAACCTCATCTTCTTTTCCTCACTGAAACTCAGGTGTCTGAGGCAACTGACAGTAGCCCCTTTTCTGTTCCCTCCTACTTTCTCTATCCTCATTTTCGATCCAAAGCTGGATGCTGCGTTTATGTGCGCAATGACTTAACCTGCTCTCGTGCCCACGCTCTTGAATCTTCCGAGTTTTCCACCATCTGGCTACGACTACAGAGTCATTCTCATACTAAATTTATCTGTGCTGTATACCTCTCTCCTAACTCCTCTGACTATAAGAAATTCTTTGACTACTTAACTTCCAAAGTGGAGCACATTCTGACCCTCTTCCCTTTTGCAGAGATCTCCATTCTTGGAGACTTCAATGTTCACCACCAGCTTTGGCTTTCCTCTCCCTTCACTGACCATCCTGGTGAACTAGCCTACAACTTTGCTATCCTCCATGACCTAGAGCAATTGGTGCAACACCCTACTCGTATTCCTGACCGTCTTGGAGATACGCCCAACATTCTTGACCTTTTCCTGACCTCTAATCCTTCTGCTTATGCTGTCACCCTTTCTTCTCCGTTGGGCTCCTCCGATCACAATCTCATATCTTTATCTTGTCCTATCACTCCAATCCCTCCTCAGGATCCCCCTAAGCGAAGGTGCCTCTGGCGTTTTGCCTCTGCTAGTTGGGGGGACCTGAGGCGGTATTTTGCTGATTTTCCTTGGAATGACTACTGCTTCCGTGTCAGAGACCCGTCTTTGTGTGCTGAGCGCATAACAGAGGTGATAGTGTCTGGCATGGAGGCGTACATTCCTCACTCTTTTTCTCGTCCTAAACCTTCTAAACCTTGGTTTAACACAGCTTGTTCTCGTGCTATACATGATAGAGAGGTGGCCCACAAAAGGTACTTAAGCCTTCCTTCACCAGAATCTCATGCACTTTATATTTCTGCCCGGAACCATGCCAAGTCTGTTCTCCAACTAGCCAAAAACTCCTTCATTAACAGAAAATGTCAAAACCTTTCAAGATCTAACTCCCCTCGTGATTTCTGGCATCTAGCCAAAAATATCTCCAATAACTTTGCTTCTTCTTCTTTCCCTCCTCTACTTCAACCAGATGGCACCACTGCTATCACATCTATTTCTAAAGCTGAACTCTTTGCTCAAACCTTTGCTAAAAACTCTACCTTGGACGATTCTGGGCTTGTTCCTCCCTCTCCTCCACCCTCTGACTACTTCATGCCTCGTATTAAAATTCTTCGTAATGATGTTTTCCATGCCCTCGCTGGCCTAAACCCTCAGAAGGCTTATGGACCTGATGGGGTCCCTCCTATTGTTCTCCGAAACTGTGCCTCCGTGCTTGCACCTTGCCTAGTCAAACTCTTTCAGCTCTGTCTGTCAACATCTACCTTTCCTTCTTGCTGGAAGTTTGCCTACATTCAACCTGTTCCTAAAAAGGGTGACCGCTCTAATCCCTCAAACTACCGTCCTATTGCTTTAATTTCCTGCTTATCTAAAGTTTTTGAATCTATCCTCAACAGGAAGATTCTTAAACATCTATCACTTCACAACCTTCTATCTGATCGCCAGTATGGGTTCCGTCAAGGCCGCTCTACTGGTGATCTTCTGGCTTTCCTTACTGAGTCTTGGTCATCCTCTTTTAGAGATTTTGGTGAAACTTTTGCTGTTGCCTTGGACATATCAAAAGCCTTTGATAGAGTCTGGCACAAAGCTTTGATTTCCAAACTACCCTCCTACGGTTTCTATCCTTCTCTCTGTAACTTCATCTCAAGTTTCCTTTCTGACCGTTCTATTGCTGCTGTGGTAGACGGTCACTGTTCTTCTCCTAAATCTATTAACAGTGGTGTTCCTCAGGGTTCTGTCCTGTCACCCACTCTCTTCTTATTATTCATTAATGATCTTCTAAACCAAACTTCTTGTCCTATCCACTCCTATGCTGATGATACCACCCTGCACTTTTCCACGTCTTTTCATAGACGTCCAACCCTTCAGGAGGTAAACATATCACGCAGGGAAGCCACAGAACGCCTGACTTCTGATCTTTCTAAAATTTCTGATTGGGGCAGAGCAAACTTGGTATTGTTCAATGCCTCAAAAACTCAATTCCTCCATCTATCAACTCGACACAATCTTCCAGACAACTATCCCCTCTTCTTCAATGACACTCAACTATCCCCCTCTTCTACACTGAACATCCTTGGTCTGTCCTTTACTTATAATCTGAACTGGAAACTTCACATCTCATCTCTAGCTAAAACAGCTTCTATGAAGTTAGGTGTTCTGAGACGTCTCCGCCAGTTTTTCTCACCCCCCCAGCTGCTAACTCTGTACAAGGGCCTTATCCGTCCATGTATGGAGTATGCTTCACATGTCTGGGGGGGTTCCACTCATACTGCTGTTCTAGACAGGGTGGAATCAAAAGCTTTTCGTCTCATCAACTCCTCTCCTCTAACTGACTGTCTTCAGCCTCTCTCTCACCGCCGCAATGTTGCATCTCTAGCTGTCTTCTACCGCTATTTTCATGCTAACTGCTCTTCTGATCTTGCTAACTGCATGCCTCCCCTCCTTCCGCGGCCTCGCTGCACAAGACTTTCATCTTTCTCTCACTCCTATTCTGTCCACCTCTCTAACGCAAGAGTTAACCAGTATTCTCAATCATTCATCCCTTTCTCTGGTAAACTCTGGAATTCCTTGCCTGCTTCTGTATTTCCACCTTCCTATGACTTGAATTCCTTCAAGAGGGAGGTTTCAAGACACTTATCCACCAATTTTTGACCTCTGCTTTGACCCTTTTAGGGACTGGCATTTCAGTGGGCATTTTTTTTTATTAGATTTTTGTTGCCCTTGGCCAGTATCCTTCCTACATAAAAAAAAAAAAAAAAAAAAAAATGAAGCACAGTGTGTCTCTCCCCACAGGCACCTCCCGCCTCACGCCTTCCTCCCTCCCGTCTCCCTTCATTCATAAGTACTTCACATTATTATTAATACATCAAAATCTTGGACATAATGCAATATTCAAATTGGCAGAAAATGTTTCTCACACGAGAAGTAACAACGTTAACCTTATTTGTGCAATACTGACAACAATATTATTCACAAACAGTGTGACAAGTTGGACCAAAACTGTTGTGAACAGTTTGCCTCTTGATAGACAAAGTTCTTCTTACAACTGATAAAATGTTCAAACAAACAACAGGTTAAAAAGTAACCACTTCATCAACAAAAGCTGTGATTTTGATGCTATTTATTGCAGTCATCAAAAGTAACCACTTCATCAACAAAAGCTGTGATTTTGATGCTATTTATTGCAGTCATCAAAAGTAACCACTTCATCAACAAAAGCTGTGATTTTGATGCTATTTATTGCAGTCATCGCATTTGTTGTTGTTATTAGTATTATTGTTATCACTATCCTTTTGTTATTGTTATTATCATCATTATTTTATTATTATTTAAGTTAGTGTGAGACACTTGTATTAGTGTTTAGCTTCTCTGTAGCGGCGAGGTACTGTCGCTGTACAGTACAGTTCATTATGTTGTTGTACATTATAATTTGTTTGCACTCCTGCCCTCTGCTCTACTGTACAATACACCGTCAGAGAGCCTCGGCTCACGTGACTGTGTATTGTATGTACACCTTGAAATACTTTGTATTGTGCTCACCAATACAGGTTTGCTTACCTGCTTATTTACTTAACTACTTACTTACTGACTGACTGACTTACTTACTTACTTGCACACACACACACACACACACACACACACACAGTCAAGTCTTGCCTCGTGTTGTCTTGTCAAATGGTTTGGCCACAACACACGTGCCATGCCGTGTGCCACAGTGTCTCTTACTCCCATCCACCTCTTTGTCTTGTCCCCACATCCCGGTGCTCACGCCGGCCACTTCAAGGCTCAACTCCCTCCCTCCCGCACTCAGCCTTGCAGGCCACGTCTCTCCTGCCCTGCTCCTCACTCGGGAAATTTCTTTGCAGGCTGCTGGCGAGAGGAACTGCCGTCCCAAGCCCTCCACCATGGCCGCCGCTCCGAAAGTTTGCGTCCGTCGCATTAAGCTTATCTGTCTCATGGAGAACGCAGGCAAGGACGTCTTGACCTTCGTGTTGAAGCGCGGCGCGCTGAACGCCCCCGCCACGCCGCCGGGCCAGTCCCTCACTGACTACCTTGACAACTTCCCTGAAGACTCGACAGCCAACTATGGAAGGATGAGTAAAAAACAAAAGAAAGCAGCAGTGAACCACACCGACCGCCGCCAAGCACAACGCTTCCCTTTATGGGACAATTTTGACGTGACTTTGCTCTGCAAAGCAATAAAGCTGACGTGCGAAGGCCTGGCGAGAGATGGCGATCCCGAATGGGGGAACCAGAACACCCTGGAGGGATTGGTAACGAAAATCAAGGATGAGCGGAATGAACTCTTTCATGAAGTGAAATCTTTCAGCGAGGCAGAGTACCAGCACAAAGTCAACGAGTTAGAACACCTCTTTATCCGAGTCCTCGCCGCAGCCAAGACCAAATACTGCATTCCTGACGCAGAGGTGACACCCGTGCAGGACAACGCCCGGCAGGTCGCTGATACCTTCAGAAAAACAGGAATGGAGAAAGAAATTTTAAAAGATTATTTCAGTATCATGCACCAAGAATTTCTGAGAGACACTCAGACCCACCTCAAAACATCCTATGATCGAGTGCAAACCTTTGATCCTCTGTCCTTCCTTACCGACTCCCCAAAACACCATCATCACATCCAGGACATTTTCTGCAAGATGTCCCTCGTGGAAGGAAGAGGACACCGCCAACAGAGGCGAGACATCGACACTTGCGACGTGCTGACGGTGACGCGCCGCGCGGGACAGAATCCACAGCCGTCCACATCCTCATCGGCCACGCCGCCCACGCACGGCGCCAAGCCACAGCTCATCCTGATCAGGGGCGTGGCAGGAAGCGGCAAAACGACCCTGCTCACCTTCCTTGTCTCAGAGTGGCTTCAGGAGCCCGGCGCCTGCACCATCAAACACCTGGACGAGTACGACATCGTGGTGCGTGTCTTGTGCCGCGATAATGAAGGCCCATCTCTCCAGAACTTCCTCAAAGTGATCCTCCCAAACCATTTTGCTGTGATGGACGAACACCTCATCCCCCTCCTACAACAAAGCAAAGTTCTCTTCCTGATTGACGGCCTGGACGAACTGTCGCCAGGCAGTCCATCACACAGCCTTGTGAAGGACATCCTCTACATATCGAAATACTCGCCAGGCTTCACACTCGTCTGCACATCGCGTCCCGAAACAGTGCAAGACTTCCTGGCCAAATTACCTGATGGTTATGAGGTGTGGGACATGGAGATGAAAAGTGTTAGCCATGAACAAAGAATTCATTTTGTCATGAAGCATTACAACAGCTTCCCAGACAAGGGGGACAAAGACCCTGAGAGGCTTGAGTACCTCATGAAACACATTGGCTGGAAGGATTACCTCGGCCTGCCATTAAATCTATTGTTCGTGGCAACACTTTTCTACATCGATCAAGACAAGATCAAGATCACCACCACCCAGACCAGCCTGTACGTCACCATTCGAGACTGGTGCATAGAAAAACTGCAGGGCAGACTCACAGAT
>NW_026973670.1:1427500-1435000 GCF_035594125.1 Scylla paramamosain
ATGGTGGTGCTGAGGGTGACGGTGGTGGTGGTGGTGACGGTGCTGGTGCTGGTGGTGGTGGTGGTGATGATGATAAAGGTGGTGATGGAGACGATGACAAGGCAAAGAGTAAGAGGAAGAGGGAGGAGGAGAAAGAGGAGGAGGAGGAGGAGGAGGAGGAGGAGGAGGAGGAGGAAAAAAGTGAAGCAACAAAGAAAGAATACAAAGGAAGACCAAACAGCAACAGACCATGAGGTCCTTACTGGGCTGTTTGGGTAACTATTCTACTCTATTAGTGAGAGAAACAGGATAGCACTGGAGGAGGAGGAGGAGGAGGAGGAGGAGGAGGGTGAAAGTGAAAGAGAAGCAGAGGTGGACAAGGATGAAGATTAAGAAGAAAAGGAGGAAGAGGAGGAGGAGGAGAAGGAGGAGGAGGAGGAGATGAAACGTGCAAATTAAATAGTAGTGAAGATGATGTTACTACTACTACTATTACTACTATTGGTATTAATAATAATGATAATAATAATAATAATAACAATAATAATAATAATAATAATAATAATGATAATAATAATAATAATAATAATAATAATAATAATAATAATAATAATAATAATAACAAGCAGGATCTGTGAAACTTTCATGGCAACTTTCACCGTTTTGGCAACGCTGCCTTGATTCCTCCCTCCCTCCCTCCCTCCCTCCCTCCCTCCCTCACCCGGTCACTCCTCACTCCCTCCCCCACACGGGCTCTCAACCTTCCACTGTCATACATACATACATACATACATGCACACATATACAAGAAATCGAAGGAGGAAGCGCATGAAAAAAAAGAAAAAAGAAAAACAAAGATAGAGACCAATAATAGAATGACAGTGGTGATGACAGTGGTGGTGACAATGGTGGTGATATTGATGATCGTGGTGATGACACTGGTGACAGAGATGATAACAGCTGTGGTGACAGTGGTGGTGACAGTAGTGGTGACAGCAGTGATGACAGTGGTGATGACAGTGGTGGTGAAAGTGGTGATGACAGTGGTGATGAAAGTGGTGGTGAGATTGGCAGTAATAGTGGTGATGACAATGGTTGTGAAAGTGGTAGGGATAGTGGTGGTGATATTGGTGGTGACACTTGTGGTGATAGTGGTGGTGACAATGGTGATGACAGTGGTGGTGACGATGGTAGTGACAGTGGAAATGACAGTGGTGGTGACATTGGTGGTGAAATTAGTGGTGACACTGGAGGAGGAGGAGGAGGAGGAGGAACACGAGAAGGAGGAGGAGGAGTAAGAAGAGGAGTAGAAGAAGAGGAGAAGGAAGAGGAGGAGGAGGAGGAAGAGGAGGAGGAAGAAGAGAAAAAGGAGGAGGAGGAGGAGGAGGAAGAGGAGGAGGAGGCGGAGGAGGAGGAGGAGGAGGAGGAGGAGGAGGAAAAGGAGAATGAGGAATAGGAGGGAGAAGAGGAGGAGGAGAAGGAGGGAAAGGAGGAGGAGGAGGAGGAGGAGGAGGAGGAGGAGGAGGAGGAGGAGAAAAAAGAAGAGAAGGAGGAAAAAGAGGGGGAAGAAGTAGTACTAGAAGAAGAACAAGAACAAGAACAAAAGTAAGAAGAAGAAGAAGAAGAAGAAGAAGAAGAAGAAGAAGAAGAAGAAGAAGAAGAAGAGGAGGGGGGATGGAAGGAAGAGAAAGAGAAGGAGGAGCAGGGAAAGGAGGAGGAAGAGAAGGAGGAGGGGAAGAGGAGGAGGAGGAGGAGGAGGAGGAGGAGGAGGAGGAGGAGGAGGAAGAGGAGGAGGAGGAGGAGGAGGAGGAGAAGGAGGAGGAGTAGGAGGAGGAGGAGGAGGAGGAGAAAAAAGAAGAGGAGGAGGAGGAGGAGAATAAAAAGAGGAAGGAGAGAGAGGAAGAAGAGGAAGAGGAAGTGGAGGAGGAGGAAGAGCAGGAGGAGGAGGAGAAAGAGAAGGAAGAGAGAAGAAGGAAGAGAGGATAAGTAGAAGAGGAAGAGGAAGAGAAGAGGAGTAAGAAGACAAAGAAGAACGCGAAAAAGAGGAAGAAGAGGAGAAAGAAGATGAAAAAGAAAAGGAGGAGGAGGAGGAGGAGGAGGAAAGGATGAATAAGAAGATGAGGAAGAAGCGGTGAAAGAGCAGGAGGAGAAAGAGTAAAAGGAAAAGGAGGAGGATGAAGAAGAGGAAAAAAAAAACAAGAGGAGGAAGAGGAGGAAAAGGTAGTTGAGGAAGAGGAGGACGAGGAGGAAGAGGAAGAAAAAGTAGGAAGAGGAAGAAGACGAAGATGAAAAGGTGGAAAGAGGAAGAAAACTTGAAGGAGGAGGAGTAGCAGAAAGAGGAGGAGGAGGAGGAGGAGAAAGAGGAGGAGGAGGAGGAGGAGAAGGAGGAGGAGGAGGAGGAGGAGGAGGAGGAGGAAAAGAAGGAGGAGGTGGAGGAGGAAGAGGAGGAGGAAGAAGAGGAGGAGGAGGTGAAAAAAGGGGAAGAGAAGGAATGAGAGGATGAATATAAAGAACTGTAAGAGTAGGAAAAAAAAGGAGAAGGAGAATGAGGAGGAGGAAGAGGAGGAGGAGGAAGAAGAGGAAGATAAAAGAGAAAGAAGAAGAAAAAAAGGAAGAAGAGAAATAGGAGGACGAGGAGGAGGTCTAGGAGAAAGACGAGAAAAGGAGGACGAGAAGGAGAATGAGGAAATAGACGAGGAGGAGGAAGAATAGGAAGACGGAGAAGAGGAAGAAGAGAACGAGGAGGAGGAGGAGAAGGTAGGAGAAGGAAGAAGAAAAAGAAAGAGGGAAAAGAGGAGGAAGAGAACGAGGAGGAGGAGGAGAAGGAGAGGAGAAAGAGGAGGAAGAGGAGGAGGAAAAGATGAAGAAGAAAAAAAGAGTAGGAGGAGGAGGAGGAGGAGGAGGAGGAGGAGGAGGAGGAGGAGGAGGAGGTGGTGGTGGTGGTGGTGGTGGTGGTGGGGAAAAGAGGAGAAAAAAAAAAGAGAACGGGGAGGACGAAGAGGAAGAGGGGGGTGGTGAGAAAAGAGGAGGAAAAGATAAAGAGAACGAGGAGGAGGAATACAAAGGAATATAAAGGAAAGCCAAAGAGGAGGAGGAGGAGGAGGAGGAGGAGGAGGAAGAAGAATAGGAGGAATATGAGGTAGGAAAAAGAGGAAAAAAAGGAAGAAGAGAACTAGGAAGAGAAAGAGAAGGAGGAAAAGGAGAAGAACTAGAAGGAAAGTGAAAAAAAATTAAAGAAATGGATGAGGAGGAAGAGAAAGAGGAGGAGGAGGAGGAGGGAGAAGGAAGAGGAGGAGGGGGGAGGAGGGGGAGGAGGAAGAGAACGAGGAGGAGAAGAACTAGAAAGAAGGTGAAAAAAATGAAAGAAAGAGATGAGGAGGAAGAGAAAGAGGAGGAGGAGGAGGAGGAGGGAGATGAGGAGGAGGAGGAGGAGGAGGAGGAGGAGGAGGAGGAGGAGGAGGGGGACGGGGAGGAGGAAGAGAACGAGGAGGAGAAGGAGAGCTAGAAGGAAGGCGAGAAAAGGAGGAGGGAAGAGGAAAATGCTGAAGAAGAAGAACAGGAAGAGGAGGAGTAAGAGGAGGAGGAAGAGGAAGAAGAGGAGGAAGAGGAGGAGGAGGAGGAGTTATCTTTATCAATACTATTATGAAACAGTGAATAAAGAAATTAATAAATAGATAAGTATTGTGTGTGTGTGTGTGTGTGTGTGTGTGTGTGTGTGTGTGTGTGTGTGTGTGTGTGTCCAGGCAGCACACAGGTGCACAACACTCGGCCATTACAGGAGTCACCTTCAGTTGTTCACGGGTCACCTAAGTGGTGCCGGCACACAGCTGCTGCAGGAGTGCCGGGGCCTGGAGTGGCTCAGCCTGGCCGTGTGTGACCAAGACGCCCAAGAGGTTCTGGCCGCCATCAGCGCCGTCCACGCGTCGCTGCCTCAGCTACACACCCTCTGTGAGTCTGTGACGCTGTGATGCACCACCTGTGTGTGTGTTGTTGTTGTTGTTATTATTGGTATTATTATTGTTATTATTATTATTATTATTACTATTATTATTATTATTATTACTATTATTATTATTATTATTATTGTTATTGTTATTATGGTGATGAGAGAGAGAGAGAGAGAGAGAGAGAGAGAGAGAGAGAGAGAGAGAGAGAGAGAGAGAGAGAATTGCCGATAACAAAATCGCTCTCTCTCTCTCTCTCTCTCTCTCTCTCTCTCTCTCTCTCTCTCTCTCTCTCATCACCACCATCACCACCATGATAATAATAATAATAATAATAATAATAATAATAATAATAATAATAATAATATTATAACCCATAAAATTTCTCTCTCTCTCTCTCTCTCTCTCTCTCTCTCTCTCTCTCTCTCTCTCTCTCTCTCTCTCTCTCTCACCACCACCACCACCGTGATAATAATAATAATAATGATAATAATAATAATAATAATAATAATAATAATAATAATAATAATAATAATAATAATAATAGTAATAATAGCAATTATTATTATTATTATTATTATTATTATTATTATTATTATTATTATTATCATTATACAAATAATAACAATAATAATATTAATAATAATAATAATAATAATAATAATAATAATAATAATAATAATAATAATAATAATAACAATAATAATTATAAAAATGATGATAATAATGAGAGCAAGAGAGAGAGAGAGAGAGAGAGAGAGAGAGAGAGAGAGAGAGAGAGAGAGAGAGAGAGAGAGAGAGAGAGAGAGGGAAAAATTATCATTCTCTCTCTCTCTCTCTCTCTCTCTCTCTCTCTCTCTCTCTCTCTCATCACCACAATCACCGCCATAACAATGATAACAACAACAATAATGATAATAATAATAATAATAATAATAATAATAATAATAATAATAATAATAATAATAATAATAATAATAATAATGAAGATGGAGAGAAAGAGAGAGAGAGAGAGAGAGAGAGAGAGAGAGAGAGAAATAATTCTCTCTCTCTCTCTCTCTCTCTCTCTCTCTCTCTCTCTCTCTCTCTCTCTCTCTCTCTCTCTCTCTCTATTACTTACTCATGTTTCCATAAAAAAGAGAGAGAGAGAGAGAGAGAGAGAGAGAGAGAGAGAGAGAGAGAGAGAGAGAGAGAGAGAGAGATGATAATTCTCTCTCTCTCTCTCTCTCTCTCTCTCTCTCTCTCTCTCTCTCTCTCTCTCTCTCATCACCACAATCACCATCATAACAATGATAACAACAACAATAATGATAATAATAATAATAATAATAATAATAATAATAATAATAATAATAATAATAATAATAATAATGAAGATGAGAGAAAGAGAATGAGAGAGAGAGAGAGAGAGAGAGAGAGAGAGAGAGAGAGAGAGGGAGAAAATTTCTCTCTCTCTCTCTCTCTCTCTCTCTCTCTCTCTCTCTTACTTACTCATGTTTCCATACAAGAGAGAGAGAGAGAGAGAGAGAGAGAGAGAGAGAGAGAGAGAGAGAGAGAGAGAGAGAGAGAGAGAGAGAGAGAGAGAGAGAGGGAGGGAGAGAGAGAGAGAGAATAGTGTGTAATATTACAGCGTGTTATAAGAAGACAAGTGTCATTAAAAAGCAGGTAATTTAGCGACAAGCATTGCACGACAACATTACTCCGGCTATTAAAAGTACTCCTGTAAAATGGTACGTGGCATCATCCCAGCGAGGCCAATTCTCCTGTAAAATGCTACGTGGCATCATCACTCACCTGTTTTCAAGGTCGCTGGGACTCGCTCCCCTCCTGCCTGGCTGGGATGATGCCACGTACCATTTTACAGGAGTACTTTTAGTCGCCGGAATAATGTTGTCGTGCAATGCTTGTCGCTAAATTACGTGCTTTTTAATGCCATTTGTCTTGTTATAACACACTGTAATACTCCACAGCAGGCAAAAAATAAAATAAAACCATTAGTAATTTGAGCAAGTGGCACCTCCGAGGCTGTGTCAATGCAACCGTCTTTCCTTCACCTCAGGATATGAATTTAGTGTGTGTGTGTGTGTGTGTGTGTGTGTGTGTGTGCACAGTCCCTGCAACACACACTGACAGGAATGGTACATCACTGCAGGCCTACACGTCCCCGTGGGTGCCGTGAGGACACAGGCGTGCACCACACGGCTGCCTGGCGGCCCACGGGTGAGCCTCGTGTTGTCTGGCGTGGACGAGAGGCTGCTGGAGGAGGCGGCCCAGATAGCACAGCTCCTGCAGCCCACACAGCGCCCGTGAGTGTGTGCCAACACTGCTCTCTCTCTCCTCTCCTCTCCCCTCTTCTCTCACCTTCCCTCTTCTCCCCTCTCCTCCCCTCCCCCTCTTCTCCTTCCCTCCCCTCCCTTCTCCTCTCCATGCCTCTTCTCTTTTCCCCTTCTCTCCTCTTCTCTCCCCTACCTTCCCTCCTCTTCTCCTTTTCCCTCCTCCCTCCCCTCTCCTCTACTCCCCTCCTCTCCTCTTCTCTTCCCTCTTGTCACCTCCCCTTTTCTCTTCTCTCCTCTCCCCTCTCCTCTCCTCCCCTCACCTCCCCATCCCTCCTCTCCTCTCTTCTCATTTCTCCTCCTCTCCCCTCCCCTCCCCCACACACCCCTCTCTTCTTTCCCCTCTTCTCCTCTTCTCTTCCTCCTTCTCCCTTCTTCTCTTCTCTTCTCCCCTCTTCTCCTTTCTTCTCCACTCCTTCCCCACCCCTCCTCTTTTTTTCCACCTACTCTCCTCTTCTCTTTCCTCTTCTCTTCTCTCCTCTCCTCCCCACCATTTCTCTCCTTTTCCCTTCCTCTCCTCTTTCCTTCCCTCCTCTCCTCTCCTCTCCTCTCCTCTCCTCTCCTCTCCTCTCCTTTCCTTTCCTCTCCTCTCCTCTCTCTCTCTCTCTCTCTCTCTCTCTCTCTCTCTCTCTCTCTCTCTCCTTGTTAATGTAATAATGATAATAATAATGATAATAATAATAATAATAATAATAATAATAATAATAAAAAGAAGAAGAAGAAGAAGAAATAGAACAACAACAACAACAAACTGATGGGAGTTAGAGGAGGAGGAGGAGGAGTAAAAGTAGTAGTAGTAGTAGTAGTAGTAGTAGTAGTAGTAGTAGTAGTAGTAGCAGCAGAAGTAGTAGAAGTAGTAGAAGTAGTAGTAGTAGTAGTAGTGGTAGTAGTAGTAGTAGTAGCAGTAGTAGTAGTAGTAGTAGTAGTAGTAATAGTAGTACTAATAGTAGAAGAACAAGAACAAAGAAACAAACAAACAAACAAACAAAAATAAACAAATAAAAAAGAAGGCAAGAAATAAATAAAAAAAATCAATGAAATGAACAAATAAATTTAGAAACATCAATGAGGAGACAATGGAACAAACAAACAAACAAACAAACAAACAAACAAATGTAAACAGAAATAAATAAACAAAGCAACAAATAAAGCAGGAAAAAAAGGAATAAGGAAAGAGAGAAAAGCAAAATGAAAGAGAGGAACAAATAAACAAAGAGAAAAATTAATGAGCCAAGAATCAAGGA
>NW_026973670.1:1440000-1445000 GCF_035594125.1 Scylla paramamosain
AAGTCACCACAAGACAAGGCTCAGTGTTCTGTCGTGAAGTCTGCGGTGACTGCTGCTATCACTTCCCACCTGCAGTATATACCTTTTAGCAAAGTTTACTTACAAGTTGTGAGTCACCACAAGCCCGGGACTCAACACTCTATTCTTTAGTGCCTGATGATTCTTAATTGTTCATCTGCAGTTTGTGTTGCAGCAACGGTTGCGCCAAAACTATGTTAGTGCGCGCCGAGGATGCAAGATGACTGATTGTCAGTGTTGCGTGCGGTGCGTGTGTTTAGGCCAAGTGTAAGTGACGGCTGAGTTAGTGCAAGATAAGGCTGAGTAGTGTTCTGTTCTGAAGTGTGAGGCGGTTCTTGGGGTCACTTCCCACCTGCAGTATGTCTTGTGGCAAAGTTGAAGCTGAGAATTAAGTTAGTACAAGCGGAGGATTCAAGTGATTTGGTTCACCTCACGGTGATTCTTAATGTTTGTTGCACCTGCTGTTTGTCTTTAGGCTAAGTTAAGTTACAACTAAGCTGAGTTACAACCACAAGCTGAGGGTGAAGGCTGCTGCTGCTGCTGCTGCTGCTGCTGCTGCTGCTGCTGCTGCATGCAGTCTTCACCTCAACTTGGTCAGGTTGATGCTTTCTTCATTTCTGTGTTGAGTTACAAGTTTACTACAAGTGGTGGCAGGTTTGTCACGTTCTCGTAAGTGGATGCACGGGTGTGAGTGTGGCGGTGGTGGTGGTGGTGGTGGTGGTGGTGGTGAGAGCCGTGCATTCCCCAGGGAAGGGGAACGCCCGCCACGTGCAAGTGTGGCGAGGAGCTTCACCACAAACACTGTATTCTCTGTACCACACATGGCTGATTCCCTCATTAAAAGCTGTAGTACAACCACTTGTTTGTATCTCCTTCAGGTATGTTCACACCACGCCTGCCTTCACTCACTACTCGGCGACTGTGTGTGTGTGTGTGTGTGTGTGTGTGTGTGTGTGTGTGTGTGTGTGTGTGTGTGTGTGTGTGTGTGTGTGTGTGTGTGTGTGTGTACGCTGATGTAGTGAGCCACGTGCACACCACTGACTCGTGCACTCGTCAGGTCTTGTCTCACCACGTGCACACAAGAACCTTCGGTGCACGCTGCATGTCAACTGAGACTATCTTCCAAACGACCATTTTAACTATCTAGCAAGTGAGGCACAATAGTCAAACACGGAGGAAACATGGAGGAAACACAGACGCACCTACACACCCAATAGCAAACACGGAGGTAAAACACAAACGGAGACACGGAGGAAAAACAAACAATTTCTACCAAACATCCAGACATCCCAAGCACTGCTAAACCGTAAAACACTAAAACAAAATACTCTTAACATTTTTATCAGTATATAATTAATACAACTCAAATTATTATTATTATTATTATTATTATTATTATTATTATTATTATTATCATTATTATTATTATTATTCTCGTTGTTAATCTTAAAAGAACTTTGGCTGAATGAAAGGTTCCTGAGCCGTGATTGGCCAACCAGCAGCCAGTAACGAGGCAGCATTATTCTGCCACGTGCGTAAATAAACAAAGAGATGAATCACAACAATTAATAAATACACAAACAAATAACTCAATAATTAAATAAATAAATAAACAGATAAACAAACTAAATACAAACACAACAACAAAATAAACAAGAACAAGAAGAAAAATTTCTTTACATTTTAATAATAAAAATGATAACAACAACAACAACAACAACAACAACAAATACAACAATGATAATAATAATAATAATAATAATAATAATAATAATAATAATAATAATAATAACAACAACAACAACAACAACAACAACAAAAGCATTTTTTTCTAATTATGCAAAACAATTCAACAAATAAACAAAAAATAAAATAAACAAATAAAAATGCAAAATAAAAAAATATATATTGTTTTTTTTTTATATATATAAACGCTCCCTCTCTCTTTCCCTCTCCCTCTCTCGTTCACCAAGACCAAGATCAAGATTCCCTCTCCCCTAGCAGCAGCGGTTGACGAGACGAATGATAATGAATGCTAAAGTGAAGAGTGAAAGGAGCGTGATTCAATCTTTAAGGGAGAAAGGTATGGAAGGTGGCCGTGAATGGTACAAGTTCATGAGAGGTGAGAATATGTCAGGCAGTGTTGGTGTGGAGAGTCTAAAAGTGTATGGTGTAGTTATAACAGAGAAGGATGGAATCAGGGAGGCAATCAAAGGGTTCTGGGAAGAAGTAGGTGGGGTAGGTGAGATGTTTAGTGTGAGAGAAGAATGTGTAACACAGGAAAGGAAGAATGCAGATGAACTGGATGAAAGAATCAGTAGGAATGAAGTGGAGAGGTGTGTGAGAAGGCAGAAGAATGGCAAGGCAGCAGGTCCAGATGATATACCCTATGAGTTCTACAAGAATGGTGGGGAGGTAGTGATAGACAGAATGACTGAGTTATTCAACCGAGTGTGGGATGAAGAGAGAGTGCCAAGAAAGTGGAATGAGAGCCGAGTGTGTCTGTTGCATAAGGGAGGATTTAAGAGTAAGAATGAGCTGAAGAACTACAGGCCAATTGCATTAGTGAATACAATAGGTAAAGTTTTCAGTGCAGTGTTGAATGAGAGACTGTGTAAATGGATTGAGAGAGCTGGAGTGCTGGGTGAAGAACAGAATGGTTTTCGTAGGGACAGGAGAGCCGAGGACAATATGTTTGTGGTGAATGAAATGATTGAGAAGAAAAAGAAGGATGGGGGTAAACTGTGCCTAGGCTTTTTGGATATAGAGAAAGCTTATGATAGAGTGAGCAGAGAAATGCTAGGTAGAGTCTTAGAAAAGATTGGATTGAGTGCAAAGATAGTTAACGTAGTGCAAAGTATGTATGTGGACACAAGAGCTAGATACAGGCTAGGAGACATAGAAACAGACTGGGTGAAGAGTGAGAGAGGAGTTAGGCAGGGCTGTATATTGTCACCAACCCTTTTTAGCCTGTATACAGAGGAGCTAGCAGCCAGGATGAGAAGAATGAATGTAGGGGGTAAGTGTGGGGAATGATAAAGTATGTGTGCTCCTTTATGCAGATGACGTAGTTGTTATGAGTGAATCGGCAGATGAGCTTCAAAGTTTGTTGGATGTAGTGGATGGCTATGGTAAAGACTTTGGAGTAAGGTTTAGCAGTGAGAAAAGCAAAGTAATGATTGTGAATAGGTCAGAGGATGAAAGTAATGTGGTATGGAGACTTGGAGAGAATGAGTTGAGACAGGTGCAAGAATACAAGTACTTAGGGATGTGGATGAGTCCCAGTGGGTGGGCAAAGGCAAAGAATGAAAAGATAAGTATGGTAAACCAGTGGGCAGGTCGACTGGGAAGCGCGGCAAGGATGAGAGCAAGTAAGTATGATGTGTTGAGAGAAGTGTGGAAGAGTGTGGCTGTGCCATGCATAATGTATGGTATGGATGTGATTGCATGGAATGAAAGTGAAATTGATAAGTTAGAAGTGGGCCAGAATAGAGTAGCAAGGATGGCACTGAGTGCACCGAGGTGCACAGCAGTTGAAGCCTTGAGAGGTGACATGGGATGGAGCACCTTCAGAGAAAGACTGACAAAAGCCACACTTTGGTACAAGATTAGGCTTGAGAGAATGGATGATGCAAGAATAGCAAGGAAGGTGTACCTGTGGAATGAAAGTGGAAGCAAATGGAGGAAGAGATGCATGAGAATGACAGACAGGAATGGATTGCAAGTTGTGTGGGCGATAAGAATGGCTGGTAGGAATCAAAATGAGCGTGAATGGGTGGTAACAAGAGGAGGCAGAGTGGGAGCCGAATGGGATGTGAGAAAATGGAAGAATGAGATAGACAAAGAAGTGAAATGTGTGGGACTGAATGAATGGAAGAATGAGATGGAAAGAAAGAAGACCCTGGAATGGTACAAGGAGAAAGAGGCCCCGAGGTATGAAAGGTGGTATGATGGAAGCCTGGGCGGTGATCTTCTCTTCCGAGCGAGGGCACAGTGTATGGATGTGAATGCAAGGAGTTACAGGTGGTCTGAGTCCTGCAGCAAAGTGTGCCAGATGTGTGACATGGGAGAGGATGAGACGGTGGAACATGTGGTGCTGGAGTGTGTGAAGTATGCCAGAGACAGGAATGAGATGATGCAAGTGATACTGACTGAGTTAGGGCATGATAGGAATGAAAGAGTGGAGAACACAGGAAAGGAATGGATGGTGTTGTTGCTGGGACTGTGTAGAGAGGCGAATGAAAGGATGATTGAGGCGGTGAAAGAGTTTCTGGAGAGAATGTGGCGTGCCAGGTGTATGAACAATTAGGATAGAGGATGCTGTTCGTTTCTCTTTTTTTTTTCCCCTTCTACAGGAGTTGCCGATCCAAAGGCCTGGCTCAGGAGTGATCCTGTGCCACCTGTACCATCAAGATCAAGATCAAGATCCTCTCTCTCTCTCTCTCTCTCTCTCTCTCTCTCTCTCTCTCTCTCTCTACAACTGCTACTACTGCTACTAAATAATAATAATAATTAAATAATAAAAAAATAAATAATAATAATAATAATAATAATAATAATAACTAATAATAGTATGTGTGTGTGTGTGTGTGTGTGCAGGAAAACCAGAGGTGAGCCAGCACAGTGGGCCTGGCGCGGGGAACAACAACAACAACAACAACAACAACAACAACAACAACAACAAAAACAACATCTTTTTCATTGTTCGCTGAGAGGAGGAGGAGGAGGAGGAGGAGGAGGAGGAGGAGGAGGAGGAGGAGAAGGAGGAGGAGGAGGAGGAGGAGGAGGAGGAGGAGGAGGTAGAAGTACTAGTCATATATTGAGAGTTAGAGGGGACAACACACACACACCTAACCTAACACAACCCTTCCCTTCCCCACACCACACACCTGTCCTACACACCTGCACATACCTGCACTGAGGAACACACAACACCGCGCCTGCTCGCACGCTCGCCTTCCAACCGCTACTACCACCACCAC
>NW_026973670.1:1452500-1460000 GCF_035594125.1 Scylla paramamosain
AGTGGTGCCATCTGGTTGAAGTAGAGGAGGGAAAGAAGAAGAAGCAAAGTTATTGGAGACATTTTTGGCTAGATGCCAGAAATCACGAGGGGAGTTAGATCTTGAAAGGTTTTGACATTTTCTGTTAATGAAGGAGTTTTTGGCTAGTTGGAGAACAGACTTGGCATGGTTCCGGGCAGAAATATAAAGTGCATGAGATTCTGGTGAAGGAAGGTTTAAGTACCTTTTGTGGGCCACCTCTCTATCATGTATAGCACGAGAACAAGCTGTGTTAAACCAAGGTTTAGAAGGTTTAGGACGAGAAAAAGAGTGAGGAATGTACGCCTCCATGCCAGACACTATCACCTCTGTTATGCGCTCAGCACACAAAGACGGGTCTCTGACACGGAAGCAGTAGTCATTCCAAGGAAAATCAGCAAAATACCTCCTCAGGTCCCCCCAACTGGCAGAGGCAAAACGCCAGAGGCACCTTCGCTTAGGGGGATCCTGAGGAGGGATTGGAGTGATAGGACAAGATAAAGATATGAGATTGTGATCGGAGGAGCCCAACGGAGAAGAAAGGGTGACAGCATAAGCAGAAGGATTAGAGGTCAGGAAAAGGTCAAGAATGTTGGGCGTATCTCCAAGACGGTCAGGAATACGAGTAGGGTGTTGCACCAATTGCTCTAGGTCATGGAGGATAGCAAAGTTGTAGGCTACTACTACTACTACTACTATTACTACTACTACTACTACTATTACTACTACTACTACTACTACTAGTACTATTACTACTACTACCACTATTACTACTACTACTACTACTACTACTACTACTACTATTTTTACTACTATTACTACTAGTTCTACTACTACTACTACTACTACTACTACTACTACCACTACTACTACTACTACTACTACTACTACTACTACTATTATTACTACTATTACTAATAGTTCTACTACTACTACTACTATTTCTACTACTACTACTACTATTATTATTACTACTACTACTACTTCTACTACTACTACTACTATTATCATTTCCACAATTACTACTTCTACTACTACTACCACTACTACTACTACTACTACTACTATTACTACTACTTCTATTACTACTAGTACTACTACTAATGATAATACTATTACTACTACTACTACTATTGCCAGAGAGAGAGAGAGAGAGAGAGAGAGAGAGAGAGAGAGAGAGAGAGAGATAAAAGGGAGGAAGACGAAGGTAAGGAAGAGTTGGGGAGAGAGGGTGGGGAGGAAGGCGTGGGTGGGGAGGAGGGCGAGGACGGGGGGGAGTAGGGGAGAGAGGGTGGGGAGGAGAGCGAGAGGGGGAGGAGTGGGGAAGAGAGGGTGGGGAGGCAGGGGAGATAACAGGCGGATGAGCCCGGTGGCGGAGGAGTGCCAGAGCGCTCGCCAGCAAGCATGAGCCGCCAGGGTGCGTGCACCCGAGGCCGCTCGTGGACTGGTCGCCGAGCGGCCCCAGACTGGCGCCGGACTGGCCGCCGATTGCTTCCAGACCGGTTGTCTGCGACTGGCCAGGCTAGCCGTGGCGTGACTCGGCCACAAGACTACTCGCAATGAGAGGCAAGAAAAGTGGAGGTTAATGTGCGCTGCGGTGAGCTGCTCTGCTCCCTCCCATTCAGCACCAGGAGAGCGGGCTACGCACGAGGCGACCATTGCAGTGTGTGTGTGTGTGTGTGTGTGTGTGTGTGTCATGCTAACCTGACTCGATATAATGAACCTCCCAGAGGCTGAGCCCTGCTGCCTGCGGCCGCCAGTGCATCCTTCTTTCCTTCTTTTCGTCCGTCTCTCTCTGTTTACCTGGAATGGCTCACCAGTTTTCTCTGCACATTTTCTGCTTTATTAATCTTAACTACGCTCTGTTGGGTTAGATTATTTTCTTCCTACATTTATTAGTTGTGTAGCTTCCCTTACAGCGCATTACACGACTGTACACCTAGCTACAAGTGAACACCGGAACACTGCAGCCCTCAAGCAGGCTGCAAGGCACGCCACACGCCCCTGACCTGCGGCAGTGGTCGGTGCTTCTCACACTTCCCTCAGTGACGGCACCCCTCACTTACGTCACCCTTTCAGCGGCAGCCCGCCTCCTCAATTCAGTGTTTGGCTACAGTCGTACTTGTCTGAATTAGTTGCATAGGTTAATTAGAACAATGATCCACACTTGTGCCGGAATGAAGCAGCAGCACACAGCCAAACACACAGTGCACGTATCATTGTCATCATCAATACTGCCGTGGTACTCGTGGCTGCAACTGATGCCCCGTCCACCCTTTACCTGCATTTGCACGTGCAATGCACGCGTTGAGCAGCTGGCGCATCGGCAGCAGGCTGCTTCCCTTGTCCCTGAAACCGTCGCCCTTGGCTGCTGATCACTGGGAGTGAGAAGCCCGCCAGGTAGGCCTGCCAGGTAAGAACACCGGTGTTTTCCTTCACCACTCCCTTTGCTCAGTACGGCGTGGTAAGCAGGTGCCGTCGTGCACACACTGGTGATGCTGCTCAAATAACATCACCGTTTTCATTTGAGAGCTGCGTCACCTTGGGTCACCTTGGGTCACCGTGGGTCACCTTGGGTTAGGTTAGGTTCAGACTCGTTCAGTTCATTAAGTTCACCGCTGGTTCCTTCACTGCGCAAGTCACCACTTGAAAAAGCGTCACACTTCGTCCACAAACAAAACACTCGCAGTCTACAAGGTTATTTCCATATCTCTCACATTTCTACACACACACACACACACACACACACGGTACACTCACCCTGCAGAAGGCGTGGCAGGTTGCCGGGCAGGAGTGGTCCTGTGTTGCCTCGTCTTGGAGAGCGAGCGCCGCCGCGGGCCAGGCCAAGGCCCAGCTGCAAGATGGCGGGCAGGGCTCACGGCTTGCCTGGCGTGACGCACGAGCCGCGGCCACGACCACCACCACCACCATCACAGCCAACACACCCACCATCACCACCGCCACCACCACAGGCGACACACCCATCACTAGCACCTCCACCACCACCACCACCACCATACACTCCTCAGCAGCACCTTCACGTGCCGCCTGCGTCACGTCACGTCACGTCCCCACGCCGCCCTGCCCGCTGCCTCACCGCCTGTACAGAACTGCAGCAGCACTTCACCGCCCTGCACCACCACGTCCATCCCTCACCGCCGCGCCGGTCACCACCACACGCCACTCCCGTGTCACGCACCGTGTTGTGTTACACGTGGGGACACGTGTAACACAACACCAGAGGTTCACACACCGCCGCACCGTCCACACCAACAGACGGGCGCTGCTTGCCGCGGCACACTGAGCCTGGCTGCGCCGTGACGGTGAGGCGGGCTTTCAAAACCTTCTTCCCGGCGGCTTCAGAGGAGCCTCTGGCTACAGCTCAGAAGCATTGAAGCCGATTCAGTTTCCCTCGGCCACCGCTAGTCTCGCCGGCTATCTCGCGTGGCGTGCCCGCGCCTTGGATTTTGTGCTTCTTGAGCAAGAGTTTCAACCTTGGAACCATGCCTACATGAAGAGTTAAGTCAGCATCTTTTTTTACTACCATCATAGAGTAGTTATGAGGCAGACGAATCACAGCTTCTTGACATAATCTCAACTTGGGAGTCGTGTTATCCCTTGGCCACTTCAGACTCTGACTCGGAATTTGAAGATACAGTGGTAGATAGCATACCATTGGCTGGGGCAGACAGCTGTTTGTACAGATGGTTGGTGTCGCCGCCGTTTATGTACAACTTACACGACGGCTAGAGATACGCAGATACGTACACTGTAATGTGACATTTTATGTTTTATTTTGTTAGCGTTATATCATTTGTAGCAACTGGTTCGGATCACCTGAAGATCCGCCACCCCACAGGGATCACCTGAAGATCCGCCACCCCAGATTGTCTCGCCTGAAGATCTGCCACCCCGAGTGCGGCTGGGGTGGCGGATCTTCAGGTGATCCACTGGTTGTTATACATGAGCAGTGTATGGCGCGCCTGCGCGCCGGCACAACAGAGTGAGAGGGGAACGTAGGGCCGAGGGGACGCGTTGAGCTTGCCCTCTCAGCTATTTCGGCGCGGTTGTTGTGACGTGAGTGTTGATAACGTACCACAGCATAATGAACATCATACGCCGTAGGGGCCCACCAGCGTCTCCAAAGCCACTTCACGACAGTCACGCCTACACGTCAGACGGGTCTCGGGAGGCGCGGAGAGTTAATACCAGTAAATCCCCGAGTTCTCATCCCGGTAAATCCCCAAGTGTAATCCCTTGCACATAACCAAGAGGACGCCTGTTCCCCGCACTGTGTAGGTGTTCATCGTAGTATTAGATAATAGGTACTTATGTAACCATGAGGATTTAATGATGTGTGTCAACATAATTAATGTAACTACGTATAGTAATTAGATACTTACGTAATTGTGAGGATTTAGCGATGTGTGTTAGTATAAGTACACTTAATGTAACATAATGACGTACATCAGATCACGCAGACGAGAGGGCGACTTGCTGTGTTTGTGCTGGTGGTGTTCATCTGTAGAAGCGACTGAACCCGCTAAAGTGTATGTCACTCTGTATTGACTCACATATGTTAGGGAATTGACGAAGTGAAGTGTCACGACGTTGATGTACTGCAATACTTGTTTTACCTATTGATTAACTTTTTTTCTGTTATTCTCAGTATTGGTGATAATATGTTAATTCGCAGGTTTGACCGCTTCTGAATACAAAGAGCGCGTACTGCACAGCTCGTTTCAGTCACCTCCACTACAATACATTAACAAGCGTCGGACGGCGCTTACAGTTGGCCATGTCAAACTTTTTGCAAGTCATGATAATAACAATTGGAGAGAGAACTTATTAGATCTGAGGTATCACTTAGATAGTAATAGTAAATTGTTTTGTTTTGAAAGCTGAAAGTAGAGGTGGGGGTGGGGCTGACTGTACCACGCAAAAAGTGTGGAGGAGCACTTTGTGTAAGTGGAGGCAAGGCTCTGTGGGTCATTGGAGAAAGTGCCGCTGGGGAAGAGAGTCTCACAAACTGTCACCATTATTACAACACCATAAATCTGTGACTCCCTCGCATCAGTGTTCCCGCCACCTAACCAAAAGTGGCGGGAACACTTTTCATATACAGAAAATTAGGAATGTATTAAAAATGGAGAAATAAGAAGCAGACAGGAAGAAGGAAAAGGAAAAGTAGAAAGTTAGTTGACTTAAATCATCAAATTTTTCTATTTGTTTTCCACATATAGACAAGACTCATTCTGTGGTTTGCCGTGTTGTTTTCCTTACCTGTGATGTATTTTTTGCAAGACTGTTGCTTGTGTCTGTTGTGCTGCGGCCCGTGCTTTGTGCAAACTCGTTTTTGTAATTCTCCCTGCTTATGAGGTCTGGCACACTCCGCTACTCCATGTGAGGAATGCAAACCTGTCTTTCTTTGCCAATGATGTCTGCTCCACTGTGTTGTGTTGCTTCATGTGCTGAATGCAAACTGTTGTGTATTGTACATCACTGTGCTTGTCATGTGTGCTCCACTTGACTGCTGCAATGTAGGTAGTATGCTTTAGGGTGACTCTCTCTCTCTCTCTCTCTCTCTCTCTCTCTCTCTCTCTCTCTCTCTCTCTCTCTCAGCATGTGATATCTGTCCCAACATTGGTTGCATGCGGTGCAAGACAACAGGTTAGTGTGAACTTCTTGAAGGATAAAATACTACGTAACTCTTTAGGTTGTTTGCAGTGCCATGAATGTTTTTCTCTTACATCTTTTTTTTTTTTTTTTTTTTGCTGCATATCATATTTCTTTTGTTTCCTGCATTGCCCAAACACTTCGATGCTAAAAGCTTTTGCCTGGTTTTGTTTGTGTATTTATTTGTTTGTATGCTACAGAATCTGTGTGAGTGTTGATGTGTTTCCTGCTGGGTGATGTGCTTGCTCTGCATTAACTGACTGGCCTTGGTCTCTCCTGCTGTGGGCAAGCGTCGCGTCTTGGTGTTTCCACGTGGCGTGTTTTTTGCTGCGGTGCCTAACGCTGTCTCTTCGCGTTGTACAGTGCTACGAATCCACACTCTTAATACATGAGCGCGTTGGTGGTGCCCCGTGCTCCACGTGCCTGCTCTAAGGCAGTGGTGACCTCTGTGTAACCTTTTGTACAGTGTAACTACCTTTTTGTGCCATCTGCTGCAATGCATCACTTTGTCTGATAAGCCTTAGCTAGTGTTGCCAAGGTCTTGCCATGGAAAAAGTTACATTTTTGCTAACTTTTGTATTTTATAGTAAAGCTTTTAGAAATCTTTCATTTAACTAGTGCTTTATTAACTATTGCAGTATACTGCAGCAGTATGTTTGAAGTTTGGTATGTTGGTTGTTTATCTGTTATGTGTAGTATGAACATAAATAAAACTTGAATGCCATACTCTGTGTGTTATTTTTCCTTGCGAAGGAAAAAGCGAAAACAATTCATGCATGAAGTAACATGAAGGGTGGGGGTCATCAGGAGGCTTGGCTATATCATGAGGCTTCAGTTACCCATAAACACCTGCTTTCTAGAAACGTCTGACGAAAGACAGTACTGTCAAGGGGGCGAAGCTTTAGTTCATTCAGGTTTCATATTGCTTGTCTCTGCTGAGCACAACAGCAGGACGTGTGGGAGCTGTGGAGGAGGCTCCGTTGCCAACAGCTGTCTACGGAGCGACTGGTTTGCGACTCCTAAGGTGACGCTGGTCGCCAGACGTGAATCCAAACAAGTGTCGTGGTGTTCGGTGCCATCAACTAGTTCCCTCAGGGCGACATTAAGATAATCAAATGACTCACCACCACCCTGGCGGCGTCCCTCAAGCCTTGTCACGTAAAGTCACGCTGCGGCGCTGAAGGTGAAAGCGTGCGTGGACGCGGTCTGGAGTGTCACCCACCGTCGTGCTTATGTCGTTCTTTGCCATTAGGACAGCGTGCACCAACACCCCTCGCTCCTGAGGGGTGCGGCACGAGCGACAGTGCGCCACCAGCTGCTTGCGTATACACTGATCACGCCACTGTGAGAGCCCTTCACAATCGGCCCACGCACGACGCCACACCAAACACTCACGTGGAATAGCGGCGGGACAAAGCGGTTGGACTTGAGGCCAGCTGACGTGCGGTGAGGGGGCGCCTGCTGGGGGGATGCAGCGGGGCCACCAGAGATGTCGTTTGCTTGGTCACTCCTACCATTCTCACCAGTCCCACGAGGCACCATCGCCTGCTGTAACAGCTGCTGCGTGGCTGCCTGCTGCTGTTGTGTAGCCGTGGCCTGCTCCTGCAGCAGCCGTCCGTCCTCAGTAGTCTGTGCTAGCTGAACTTCCAGCAGTGTTGATGGCTTGTCCAGTGCCTGCGCCACGCCTGCTTGCTCTCTGGTCTCCACCAAGGTCTCCACCATCCTGCTCACTGCACCACGAAGGGAGGAGGTAAACGGCCTCTTTCGTGCAAGCCATACGTGTACAAACACTGGCTCACAAAACTG
>NW_026973670.1:1477500-1490000 GCF_035594125.1 Scylla paramamosain
AGAGAAAGGGATGAATGATTGAGAATACTGGTTAATTCTTGCGTTAGAGAGGTGGACAGAATAGGGGTGAGAGAAAGAAGTAAGTCTTGTGCAGCGAGGCCGCGGAAGGAGGGGAGGCATGCAGTTAGCAAGATCAGAAGAGCAGTTAGCGTGAAAATAGCGGTAGAAGACAGCTAGATATGCAGCATTGCGGCGGTGAGAGAGAGGCTGAAGACAGTCAGTTAGAGGAGAGGAGTTGATGAGACGAAAAGCTTTTGATTCCACTCTGTCTAGAAGAGCAGTATGAGTGGAACCCCCCACTCCCACCCAGACACGTGAAGCATACTTCATACATGGACGGATAAGGCCCTTGTACAGAGTTACCAGCTTGGGGGGTGAGAAAAACTGGCGGAGACGTCTCAGAACACCTAACTTCATAGAAGCTGTTTTAGCTAGAGATGAGATGTGAAGCTTCCAGTTCAGATTATAAGTAAAGGACAGACCGAGGATGTTCAGTGTGGAAGAGGGGGACAGTTGAGTGTCACTGAAGAAGAGGGGATAGTTGTCTGGAAGGTTGTGTCCAGTTGATAGGTGGAGGAATTGACTTTTTGAGGCACTATACAATACCAAGTTTTTTTTTTTTTTTATGTAAGGACACTGGCCAAGGGCAACAAAAATCCAATAAAAAAAAATGCCCACTGAAATGCCAGTCCCATAAAAGGGTCCAGGCAGTAGTCAAAAATTGAAAGATAAGTGTCATGTAACCTCCCTCTTGAAGGAATTCAAGTCATAGGAAGGTGGAAATACAGAAGCAGGCAGGGAGTTCCAGAGTTTACCAGAGAAAGGGATGAATGATTGAGAATACTGGTTAACTCTTGCGTTACAGAGGTGGACAGAATAGGGGTGAGAGAAAGAAGAAAGTCTTGTGCAGCGAGGCCGCGGAAGGAGGGGAGGCATGCAGTTAGCAAGATCAGAAGAGCAGTTAGCGTGAAAATAGCGGTAGAAAACAGCTAGATATGCAACATTGCGGCGGTGAGAGAGAGGCTGATGACACTCAGTTAGAGGAGAGGAGTTGATGAGACGAAAAACTTTTGATTTCCACCCTGTCTAGAAGAGCAGTATGAGTGGAACCCCCCCAGACATGTGAAGCATACTCCATACATGGACGGATAAGGCCCTTGTACAGAGTTAGCAGCTGGGGGGTTGAGAAAAACTGGCGGACACGTCTCAGAACACCTAACTTCATAGAAGCTGTTTTAGCTAGAGATGAGATGTGAAGTTTCCAGTTCAGATTATAAGTAAAGGACAGACCGAGGATGTTCAGTGTAGAAGAGGGGGGACAGTTGAGTGTCATTGAAGAAGAGGGGATAGTTGTCTGGAAGGTTGTGTCGAGTTGATAGATGGAGGAATTGAGTTTTTGAGGCATTGAACAATACCAAGTTTGCTCTGCCCCAATCACAAATTTTAGAAAGATCAGAAGTCAGGTGTTCTGTGGCTTCCCTGCGTGCTATGTTTACCTCCTGAAGGGTTGGACGTCTATGAAAAGACGTGGAAAAGTGCAGGGTGGTATCATCAGCGTAGGAGTGGATAGGACAAGAAGTTTGGTTTAGAAGATCATTAATGAATAATAAGAAGAGAGTTGGTGACAGGACATAACCCTGAGGAACACCACTGTTAATAGATTTAGGAGAACAGAGACCGTCTACCACAGCAGTAATAGAACGGTCAGAAAGGAAACTTGAGATGAAGTTACAGAGAGAAGGATAGAAACCGTAGGAGGGTAGTTTGGAAATCAAAGCTTTGTGCCAGACTCTATCAAAAGCTTTTGATATGTCCAAGGCAACAGCAAAAGTTTCACCAAAATCTCTAAAAGAGGATGACCAAGACTCAGTAAGGAAAGCCAGAAGATCACCAGTAGAGCGGCCTTGACGGAACCCATACTGGCGATCAGATAGAAGGTTGTGAAGTGATAGATGTTTAAGAATCTTCCTGTTGAGGATAGACTCAAAAAACTTTAGATAGGTAGGAAATTAAAGCAATAGGACGGTAGTTTGAGGGATTAGAAACGGTCACCCTTTTTAGGAACAGGTTGAATGTAGGCAAACTTCCAGCAAGAAGGAAAGGTAGATGTTGACAGACAGAGCTGAAAGAGTTTGACTAGGCAAGGTGCATGCACGGAGGCACAGTTTCGGAGAACAATAGGAGGGACCCCATCAGGTCCATAAGCCTTCCGAGGGTTTGGGCCAGCGAGGGCATGGAAAACATCATCCAAGATAGATTTTTTTATCAAAGGTTTGAGCGAAGAGTTCAGCTTTAGAAATAGATGTGATAGCAGTGGTGCCATCTGGTTGAAACAGAGGAGGGAAAGAAGAAGAAGCAAAGTTATTGGAGATATTTTGGCTAGATGCCAGAAGTCACAAGGGGAGTTAGATCTTGAAAGGTTTTGATGCTTTCTGTTAATGAAGGAGTTTTTGGCTAGTTGGAGAACAGACTTGGCATGGTTCCGGGCAGAAATATAAAGTGTATGAGATTCTGGTGATGGAAGGCTTAAGTACCTTTTGTGGGCCACCTATCTATCATGTATAGCACGAGAACAAGCTGTGTTGAACCAAGGTATGGAAGGTTTAAGTCGAGAAAAAGAGTGAGGAATGTACGCCTCCATGCCAGACACTATCGCCTCTGTTATGCACTCAGCACAGAAAGACACGGAAGCAGTAGTCATTCCAAGGAAAATTAGCAAAATACCTCCTCAGGTCCCCCCAACTAGCAGAGGCAAAACGCCAGAGGCACCTTCGCTTAGGGGGATCCTGAGGAGGGATTGGAGCGATAGGAGAAGATACAGATATGAGACTGTGATCGGAGGAGCCCAACGGAGAAGAAAGGGTGACAGCATAAGCAGAAGGATTAGAGGTCAGGAAAAGGTCAAGAATGTTGGGCGTATCTCCAAGACGGTCAGGAATACGAGTAGGGTGTTGCACCAATTGCTCTAGGTCATGGAGGATAGCAAAGTTGTAGGCTAGTTCACCAGGATGGTCAGTGAAGGGAGGGGAAAGCCAAAGCTGGTGGTGAACATTGAAGTCTCCAAGAATGGAGATCTCTGCAAAAGGGAAGAGGGTCAGAATGTGCTCCACTTTGGAAGTTAAGTAGTCAAATAATTTCTTATAGTCAGAGGAGTTAGGAGAGAGGTATACAGCACAGATAAATTTAGTATGAGAGTGACTCTGTAGTCGTGGCCAGATGGTGGAAAACTTGGAAGATTCAAGAGCGTGGGCACGAGAGCAAGTTAAGTCATTGCGCACGTAAACGCAGCATCCAGCTTTGGATTGAAAAATGAGGATAGAGAAAGTAGGAGGAAATCTATCACTACAACTGTAAAAACACCCTTAAAAACAATGTCTCTCTTACCATGAATGCTTTCCAAGGCCACAGAGATGAGAAGCCAGACTATGTTAGATTAGGTTAGATTAGTTTAAGGCAAGAATCTCTCTCTCTCTCTCTCTCTCTCTCTCTCTCTCTCTCTCTCTCTCTCTCTCTCTCTCTCTCTCTCTCTCTCTCTCTCTCTCTCTCTCTCTCTCTCTTTCTCTCACCTTCCATAGGACACATGTCATCAGCGCGGTGGATAACCATGACGTCGATATACTCCAAGCCCAATCTGTCCAGCGAGGCCTTGATGCTCTCTATGATGTGCTTGCGACTCAGCCCCTTCTCATCACCCCTGCAAAGTAGTGGTGGTGATGGTGAGGTGAGGTGAGGTGAAGTGAGCCAGAGGAGGAGGAGGAGGAGAAGGAAGAGGTGGTGGTGGTGGTGGTGGAGGCTGAATTGTTGTAGTGTGAATAGGAATAGTAGCAAAAATATCAGTAGTAGTAGTAGTAGTAGTAGTAGCAGTAGTAGTAAAAACCTAATTCAAAGTATGCAGGTGGTAGTAGTAGTAGTAGTAGTAGTAGTAGTAGTAGTAGTAGTAGTAGTAGTAGTAGTAGTAGTAGTAGTTGTTGTTGTTGTTGTTGTTGTAGTAATAGTAGTAGTAATAATATAGTTGTTGTTGTTGTTGTTGTTGTTGTTGTTGTTGTAGCAGCAGCATGAAGGGTGATTTAGACAGCACTACTTACTGCACTTCACCACGCACCATACACATACTTACAATCCTAATACACTCCAGCACACAAGTAGAGGAACCCTGGCACTCGACAAGTATGAGGGTGGTAGTGACTTCAGAATGGAAAATCTTGCCTTGACACACTACCAAACACTTACTTAAACACTTACTTAAAGATTTTCCTCACGTCTTCTTAACCACAACCTTTACTTAAGATAACTGCATTAGACACTACAAACACACTTGTTTAGGTTAGACAAGTTAAGTAAGGTTAGGTTAGGTTGGGTTGGGTTAGGTTAGGTTAGGTTAGGTTGGGTTAGGTTAGGTTAGGTTAGGTTAGGTTGGGTTGGATTAGGTTAGGTTAGGTTAGGTTAGGTTAGGTTGGGTTGGGTTGGGTTAGGTTAGGTTAGGTTGGCTAGGTTAGGTTAGGTTAGGTTAGGTTAGGTTAGGTTAGGTTAGGTTAGGTTATGTTAGGTTGGGTTAGGTTAGGTTAGGTTGGCTTAGGTTAGGTTCGGTAAGACTATTTATTTATATATTCATTTTTATGCTATTACGCAAGAGGAACATTGGCCAAGGCAACAGAAAGAGTGAAAAGTCCCACCAGAGTGTTAGTCCCTAAAGCAAGACCAAAAATGATCATCGAAATTTAGAGCATAAGTGTCTTGAAACCTCATTCTTGAAAGAGTTCAAGTTATAGAAGGAAGGAAATACAGAAGATAGGGAGTTCCAGAGTATACCAGAAAAAGGGATGAATTATGAAGAATACTGGTTAAGTCTTGCATTAGCGAGGTGGACAGAATAGGAACGAGACAAAGGAAGAAAGTCTTGTGCAGCGAGGCCACGGAAAGCAGAGAGGCATGCAGTTACCAAGATCAGAAAAGCAGTTAGCGTGAAAATAGCCGTGGAAGGTGGCAAGAGATGCAACAGTGCGGCGATGTGAAAGACGCTCAGTCTTTCACATCGCTGAAGACAGTCAGTTAGAGAGAGAGAGAGAGAGAGAGAGAGAGAGAGAGAGAGAGAGAGAGAGAGAGAGAGAGAGAGAGAGAGAGAGAGAGAGAGAGAGAGAGAGAGAGAGAGAGAGAGAGTGAAGACAGTCAATTAGAGGAGAAGAGTTGATAAGGCGAAAAGTTTCTGATTCAATCCTGTCTGGCAGAGCGGTATGAGTGGAGCACCCCCAGACATGTTAAGCACACTCCATACATGGACGGATAAGGCCCCTGTACAGAGTTAGCAGCTGGGGAGGATGAGAAAAACTGTCGGAGACGTCTCAGAACGCTAAATATCAGAGGCTGCTTTAGCTAGAGATGAGATGTGAAGTTTCCAGTTCAGATTATAAGTAAAGGACAGACCGAGGATGTTCAGTGAAGAAGAGGAGGACGGTTGAGTGTCATTAAAGAAGGGCTGGACGTCTTAGGAAAAGACATGGAAGAGTGCAGGGTGGTATTATCAGCGTAAGAGTGGATAGGACAACAAGTGTCTGGTTTAGATTCTTGATGAATAATAGGAAGAGGGTGGGTGACAGAATAGAGCCCTGAGGAACACCACTATTAACAGACTTAGAAGAACAGTGATCGTCTGCCACAGCAGCATCTTGCCTAGTCAAACTCTTTCAGCTCTGTCTGTCAACATCTACCTTTCCTTCTTGCTGGAGGTTTGCCTACATTCAGCCTGTTCCTAAAAAGGGTGACCGTTCTAATTCCTCAAACTACCGTCCTATTGCTTTAATTTCCTGCCTATCTAAAGTTTTTTAATCTATCCTCAACAGGAAGATTCTTAAACATCTATCACTTCACAACCTTCTATCTGATCGCCAGTATGGGTTCTGTCAAGGCCGCTCTACTGGTGATCTTCTGGCTTTCCTTACTGAGTCTTGGTCATCCTGTTTTAGAGATTTTGGTGAAACTTTTGCTGTTGCCTTGGACATATCAAAAGCCTTTGGTAGAGTCTGGCACAAAGCTTTGATTTCCAAACTACCCTCCTACGGCTTCTATTCTTCTCTCTGTAACTTCATCTCAAGTTTCCTTTCTGACCGTTCTATTGCTGCTGTGGTAGACGGTCACTGTTCTTCTCCTAAATCTATTAACAATGGTGTTCCTCAGGGTTCTGTCCTGTCACCCACTCTCTTCTTATTATTCATCAATGACCTTCTAAACCAAACTTGTTATCCTATCCACTCCTATGCTGATGATACCACCCTGCACTTTTCCACGTCTTTTCACAGACGTCCAACCTTTCAGGAACACCTTCCAGACAATTATCCCTTCTTCTTCAATGACACTCAACCGTCCTCCTCTTCCACACTGAACATCCTTGGTCTGTCCTTTACTTATAATCTGAACTGGAAACTTCACATCTCATCTCTAGCTAAAACAGCTTCTATGAAGTTAGGTGTTCTGAGACGTTTCCGCCAGTTTTTCTCACCCCCCAGCTGCTAACTCTGTACAGGGGCCTTATCCGTCCATGTATGGAGTATGCTTCACATGTCTGGGGGGGTTCCACTCATACCACTCTGCTAGACAGGATGGAATCAAAAGCTTTTCGTCTCATCAACTCCTCTCCTCTAACTGACTGTCTTCAGCCTCTCTCTCATCGCCGTAGTGTTGCATCTCTAGCTGTCTTCTACCGCTATTTTCACGCTAACTGCTCTTCTGATCTTACTAACTGCATGCCTCCCCTCCTCCCGTGGCCTCGCTGCACAACACTTTCTTCTTTCTCTCACCCCTATTCTGTCCACCTCTCTAATGCAAGAGTTAACCAGTATTCTCAATCATTCATCCCTTTTTCTGGTAAACTCTGGAACTCCCTGCCTGCTTCTGTATTTCCACCTTCCTATGACTTGAATTCCTTCAAGAGGGAGGTTACATGACACTTATCTTTCAATTTTTGACTACCGCTTTGGACCCTTTTATGGGACTGGCATCTCAGTGGCCTTTTATTTTTCTATTGGATTTTTGTAGCCCTTGGCCAGTGTCATTCCAACATTAAAAAAAAAAGGAAAGCCAGATCACCAGTAGAGCGGCCTTCAAGGAACCCATACTGGCCATCAAGTTAGTTTACTAGGTTAGGCTGGGAAATGTTCGGAAAATTAGGTTTCTTTACGTCAGGTTAAGTAAGGTTAGGTAAGATGTGTCAGGTTAGGTTAGGTAAGTTAGGTTAGGTTAGGTTAGGTTAGATTGGTTAGGTTAGGTCAGGTTAGGTTAGGTTGATTAGGTTAGGTTGGTTAGATGAGATAAGGTTAGTTTAGGTTAGGTTAGGTTAGGTTAGGTAAGGCTAGGTTAGAAAAGGTTAGGTTAGGTTAGGTAAGGTTTGGTTAGGTTAGGTTAGGTTAGGTTAGGTTAGGTTAGGTTAGGTAATCACTCACTTTGAATTCCAGTACACCTTAGTGAGCACGTGGTAGGAGGAGCGCCGCCAACCCTTCTTCTTGAGGATAGCGCCGAGCTGCACCTCAGCGCGCCCGCCACTGTAACTCTCGCTCAAGTCGAACACATTAATGCCACAGTCATAGGCCACCGTCACCACCTCCTCCGCCACCTCGTCGCTCACTTGAGGGTTGAACGTCACCCACGCGCCTGCAAAGGTTTCAAGGCTGTTGTGAGGGCATTCACAGTGAAGGCTGTTATAAGAGAATTAAGGCTGTTTAAGGCTGCTGTAAAGGGATAAACTGTTTTAAGGCTGCTGTAACGGGATCGAGAGTGCTTTAAGGCTATTTGGAGAGAGAGAGAGAGAGAGAGAGAGAGAGAGAGAGAGAGAGAGAGAGAGAGAGAGAGAGTGAGAGGGAAGGAGAGAATAGGTTTGCATGTCAATTATGGGTGTGGTCTCTCTCTCTCTCTCTCTCTCTCTCTCTCTCTCTCTCTCTCTCTCTCTCTCTCTCTCTCTCTCTCTCTCTCTCTCTCTCTCTCTCTCTCTCTCTCTCTCTCATTAAGTAAATGGATAAACATTAAGTTTGTTATTACATATATATATATATATATATATATATATATATATATATATATATATATATATATATATATATATATATATATATATATATATATATATATATATATATAGGCATTAGGCACCTGCAAAAACGATAATTACTCCCAGTGAGGTGCGCAGCACTGGATGAGGGGGTGCTGTGAACTTATCATTAAACCCAGCTGTGACCTCACTGAACGTTTCCCTTTGTGTCTCACAACACAAGGGGGCAGTCACAGCCTGCCCTCTAAAGACAACTCTCTTCCTCCACACAAAACTACAAGCACCTAATAACACACACACCCTTCACTCTAACATTTTAAAATCATCATGGCGACTCCTACACCAGCCTCGGAGTCCCCATCTGGGGAGGGGACCATAAATATCCCCATGTCGGACTGCCTTTCTGTCGACGACCTTAAGTGTCTTGACACCCCCCTCAACTTTTTCTCCATTAACTTCTGCAACATTCGCGGTATAAGATCTAATTTTCAATCTGTAGAACACCACCTCTCCTCTTCTAAACCTCATCTTCTTTTCCTCACTGAAACTCAGGTGTCTGAGGCAACTGACAGTAGCCCCTTTTCTGTTCCCTCCTACTTTTTTGAGGGAGGTTTTGTTCTGAGGGGGGAGCGCGTCTTAAGGCGTTTTGGCGTGATGAAAATAAATCCAGTGTGTTTTAAGGGTGTTTTTGCGTGTTGTAAAGGATTCAGTGGTTTTTAATCGTCTTTTAAAACAATGTAGTGTGTTATAGGAGTAGCGTAGGGTATATTAAATAGAATAAGTAGTATTAGGGTGTTTCAAGAGAGGTCAGTGTATTTTAAAGGTGTTTTTGTGTGTTTTAAGGGAATACTGTGTGTTTCAAGGGTAATAAAGCGTGTAATAAAGGAATACAGTGTGTTTCAAGGGTCTTACAACTCTAAAGTCTTAAGAAAGACCTTCAGAATCCCAAAAACCGTAAAGAAATAAAAAAAAAAATGAGAAGCACCTTACAAAACACAAAACGTTAAAAAAAACATCAGAAATAAAAAAAGAAAAAAAAACGAAAATCCTCAATAGCTGAAAATTAACCAAAACCGTAAAATAAATCTTAAAAATCCAAAAGTCTTAAACAATATTGAAGTTCCTTAAAAAAGTAAAAAAAAAAAAAAAAACAAGTCATTAAAAACTCCACCTTTAAAACCCTCTCAAAAAAAAAAAGGTTAAACACTACAAGGAATTAAAAACCTGAAAAAAAAAACGCAAAATCATTAATAAACACTAATTAATTACCCCTAAAATTCCAACAAGAGAAGGAGGAGGAGGAGGAGGAGGAGGAGGAGGAGGACTACTTGCTTCAGTCCCCATAAAAAGAATTTGAAAACCTTCCCAAAAAAACATAACATTTCTCCCCCCCAAAATTTTACCTTTCTCCCCAAAAAAAATTTACCTTTCTCCCCCCCAAAATTTTACCTTTCTCCCCCAAAAATTTAACCTTTCTCCCCCCAAAAAATTTAACCTTTCTCCCCCCAAAAAATTTAACCTTTCTCTCCCCCAAAAATTTAACCTTTCTCCCCCCCAAAAATTTTACCTTTCTCCCCCCCAAAAATTTTACCTTTCTCCCCCCCCAAAAATTTTACCTTTCTCCCCCCCAAAAATTTTACCTTTCTCCCCCCCAAAAATTTTACCTTTCTCCCCCCCAAAAATTTTACCTTTCTCCCCCCCAAAAATTTTACCTTTCTCCCCCCCAAAAATTTTACCTTTCTCCCCCCCAAAAATTTTACCTTTCTCCCCCAAATATTTAACCTTTCTCCCCAAAAAATTAACCTTTCTCCCCAAAAATTTAACCTTTCTCCCCAAAAATTTAACCTTTCTCCCCCCAAAAATTTAACCTTTCTCTCCAAAAAAATTAAGATTTCTCCCCAAAAAATTAAGCTTTCTCCCCCCAAAAAATAACTTTTCTCCCACAAAAAATAGCCTTTCCCTTCAAAAAATCTTTAAAATCACAAAAAAAATAATCCTGAAAAACCTGGACACCTTAAAACATCAAGACCTCAAAATTCCTGGAAAAAATGGAATTCCTTAAAAAAAAAATAATAATAATAATTTGGAAAAAAAAAAATAAAAAAAAATAAAAATTAAAGGCACATACAAATGAAAACTGAAATAAAACTTGAAAATCTAAGAATAAATAAAAAGAAAGTTTAGAAAAAAAAAGAAGAAAAAAGATAGACTAAATAATAATGAAAAAAATAGAATAAATAATTTGAAAACCCAAAATAGAAAAAAATAAACAAACAAACAAACAAACAAACTTGAAACCTCAAAACCGTGCACAAATTAAGAACCCAAAAATATAAAATAAATAAATAAATAAACAAATAAATAAACAAATAAGGAAAAAAAAAACACCTTAAACATTCTTTTTTATTAAATTAGGAAAAACACAAAAAATAAAATAAAAAAATAGAAGCAGACACACTCATAGGAAAAACTGAAAACAGCCTTGAGAGAGAGAGAGAGAGAGAGAGAGAGAGAGAGAGAGAGAGAGAGAGAGAGAGAGAGAGAGAGAGAGAGAGAGAGAGAGAGAGAGGAGGGGGGGGAGACTCACCTAAACCCAACTGAGAGACACGTAGTCCACTTTTTCCCAAGGGTTTGTATCGTATTGTTCCGCTGATGAGGCCCTGCCCTGCGCGATCGCCTAGCTGCTGCGGGGGATCGTTGCGCCCCTGAATGTTGTCCCCGCATCCCTGAAAGTCCTCCATGCAGTCCAGGGAAGCGATCGGGGCCCGCCTGTAGCATTACGAAGACGATCAGAACATATCAGGGGTGTCACAAGGGTGTTTTAGGGTATCTTAAGTAATCAGGGTATTTTAAGGGGGGTTTTAAGAGGGTTCAGGGAGATTTAAAGGTAATTGCGGTGTTTAAAGGGTGTTTAAGAGATTCAGGGTGTTGAAAGGATATTTTAAGGTGTTTAAAGGGTAGTCAGGGTATTTTAAGGGTGTCTTAAATGGATTCAGGGTGTTGTAAGGGTGTTTTAGCGAGTGTTAAGGGTATTCAGGGTGTTTCAGGGAGGATTAAATTGTTACAAGGTGTTTAAGAAAATTCAGGGATAATATTCAGTAAGTTTAAGGGTTTTAGGGATGTTTTAAAAGACTTAGGGGTTTTTAGGGTGGTTACGAGTTCTGGGATGTTTAAGAGACTTTTAAAGGTTGTTGCGCTATAGAATGTGCCTTAGGGTGTGTTTAGGGTGTGTTTAAGGGGCATTTTAGGTATTTCAAAGTAGATTTATGATGTATTACGTGTGATTAAGGATTCTGAGCTTGTTGCAGGAAGATTAAAAGTGCATGACAGGTGTGTTAAGAAGCTTTTGAAGGGTTCAGGGCTTTGTAAGGGGATCAAAAACGTTTTAAGGGGCTTTTAAGTGAGACCATGGGGGTCACAAACATAATTAAGGGGTTTGCAGGGTCCTTAAGGTGTCTAAGGAGGATAAAGAACACCTATGGGAATTTGAAGTGGTGTTTAACCTCACTAGGATGGGTAAGTCTCCTCCGCCCTTCACTCCCTTGAAACACACCTCAAACACTGTTGCTCTCCTTGAACCACCGTGGATAAGGAATCAAGGAGGTGAAGGGAGGTCTCGAGGGACACACAGCACAGTACAGGGTGGATTGAGATAAGGAACAGAGCACCACCGGCCATTTTAAAGACCATTAGGTGACCATATTCTGAAGGTTTCTGCAGTGCGCCTTCACAACACTGAAAGGCACTAGTTGCAGTGACAAGGGGTTTTTAAAGGTGTTTTTTATGGTTCTGCTTAGATATTAACATGATTTCTACATTATTAATAGGAGAAACAGCCTTGGGAATCTTTGTGGCCTTGGAAAACAGTCGTGAGTGAAAGAGCTGAGCGTCTTAGAAGAGAGGCCTCAGTAGTGGTATAGAAAGAATAGCATTGCATTATTGGATTTCAAGAGAGAGTCACCAATAGATAGAGGATAGGATTCTGTTGCAGGAGTGTAGGGAGAGATGGAGAGGGAGAGAGGAGTAGAGAAGCAGTAGGAAGAGAGTGGCATAATGACACTTAAGCGACGAAAGAATAGCATTGTCTTGTGGGACTTGAAGAGACAGTCACCACAAGACAGAAGACAAGATTCCGTTGTAGGAGGAGAGAAGGGAAGGATGGACAGGGAGAGACAAAGGAAATCATAATGGCATTTAAGAGCTGGAAGGATGTGTAACGAGTTTCTTAAAGGGTTTATAGTTATGGGAGTGTATGAGAGAGGCTTCCAGTGTGTGTGTGTGTGTGTGTGTGTGTGTGTGTGTGTGTGTGTGTGTGTGTGTGTGTGTGTGTGTGTGTGTGTGTGTGTGTGTGTGTGTGTGTGTGTGTGTGTACATAATACAAATACTGAAATCATGCTCAAGTATTATAGTCTTTTTGCAAACCATGCCATAACAATTCTGATCACTCATTGTTCATGCAAACTCT
>NW_026973670.1:1495000-1497500 GCF_035594125.1 Scylla paramamosain
AGGATCAAAATTTATAATACATTTTTCTCTTTCTTTTTTAATCCTTCTTCTTCTTCTTCTTCTTCTTCTTCTTCTTTTGTATTTATAAGACAATGAAGCATTACTGTAAAATTTGATATACTTCCATTTTGCTGTGTTGGTTTGCTTTAGCCTCTGTTCTGCGGGTTTTGGGTGACGTGTATCTGATTTAATTTCTTTTTGTAGGTTTGAAAAGCTTCTGTGTGTTCTAAGTGCTTACGATCATCTAAAAGTGTTATTTTTTTATTTATTTATTTATTTATTTATTTATTTTGCTACGTTCTAATGGGTGTGTTTGTTTGTTTGTTTGTGTGTTTTAAGGTATTGATGCGGTAAATTTCAGGGACTGTTCTGTGGCTTCCGAAGGTGTTCTATGCTGTCTGAGGAGTTTATTAAGTTGTAAACGGTGTCTTGTGCGCTTCAGTTTTTTTTTTTTTTTTTCGTTTGCTGTTTGGGTTCATCTCAGTGGATGGTTTACCTTAAAGCACTACAAATTTGGATCAGTTTCTCCTGCCTGGCTCAAAATAACACTGGATTAGCTGGCTTGTGTGATAACGAACATAAAGGCTACACACTTTACACCTTCTTGTCAAATCATCACCAGAAACAATAATTTGAAGAAGAAAATAACTCTTTCTATTTAACCATATAATTTTGACTGACCTAGTAATTTTAAGAAGAAAAGAAATAACCCTTTCTATTTAACATATAATTCTGACTGACCTCTTCACAACGGAGAGGAGCAGACAAGAGCTGGTTTAGCATACAGGTCACTTACGGTTTTAGAATTTCATTGCGACGGGAAACATGAACAGCACCAGAAGTAATGAATGAGACAAGGCCATGAAGAGAAGATTTAGCAATTTCTGCCTTGTTTAAAGATTGGAGGTGGCTGTGGAATACGTAAAGGTGATTGATAATTAAGCAGAGATATGCTAAATAGTAGTGAAGGGGTTAACACGACCTGAAATGCATTGAATTAAGTTGATTTTTTATTTATTTATTTCTTCGACTTTCCCACAAGCTCAGCCGCATAGGGCGATTTTCATAGTAACCCCTTTTCGTTTACCAGTAACCAACAAAACTACTTCAGCACATTCAATTTCAAAAGCTGCCTTCCGTTTGAGTGCGCACCGAAAAAAAATTTATATATAGGACCAATTCCACAGTCCTTTTGTATGCTACCCATGCTACCCAACTACACCTTCCATGTTGGTAAGCCCTGGAACTAACAGAACAATGAAACCTGCTGCCTGGCCACGTGTCGCATCGGTAAGGTTGGCATGCGTGGCTTAACATGCTGCTGCACTTCCCAGGACAATACACGGCAGCCATCCCTAGTGTGCAGGGCTGCCAACTGCCATTGTATCATAAACACGTCATATCTTTTTTTAATTAGCGTTTTTTTTTTTTTTTTTTGTTTACTGTTTAGCTCTCATGATGTGAAAGTTAGGAATAGACAAGGATGAACTGTAGTGATCTGCGTTACTTCACCGAGCATAGCGCATTGAAGGACAAATAGTGAAATCTACGAAGAGAAATCCCAACAAACTAATATTTGTTCTAATAATCAGCACCTTTTTTCATTCATTTTTTTTTTTACATGTTTACAAAGAAGGATGAACCGCAGTAATCAGTGTTACTTCACCAAGCATATCACAGCATTCAAGGACGAAACAGTGCAATCTGCCAAAAAAATCCCACCTGATTGACACTTGCTCCAACACCCAGCAATTATTTTTCTTTTACTAGTTTTTTATTTCACATACTGTTCATACATCCGCAAGTCCTGTACCTCATGCTTATCTCTCTCCAGTCTTTTCTATAGTTAATCACGCCTTGCCTGTGTCACGCTTCTCATTCTGTCAAGTCTTCCTTAATGTCCACGCCTTGCCTGTGCCACGCTTCTCATTCTGTCAAGTCTTCCTTAATGTCCACGCCTTGCCTGTGCCACGCTTCTCATTCTGTCAAGTCTTCCTTAATGTCCACGCCTTGCCTGTGCCACGCTTCTCATTCTGTCAAGTCTTCCTTAATGTCCACGCCTTGCTTGTGTCACGCTTCTCATTCTGTCAAGTCTTCCTTTATGTCCACGCCTTGCCTGTGCCACGCTTCTCATTCTGTCAAGTCTTCCTTAATGTCCACGCCTTGCCTGTGCCACGCTTCTCATTCTGTCAAGTCTTCCTCAATGTCCACGCCTTGCCTGTGCCACGCTTCTCATTCTGTCAAGTCTTCCTGCAGTGTCATGTCGCAAGGCCGGGAGGGTAAGAAGAGCCACACTGTACAACTGTCAGAAAGCCCAGTCTCGTTTATTCCCTGGCAACTTGTACATCATCTCTGGTTGGAGCTAAAGCATTGGAACCTAACCGAACCATACCACTGAAACCAACACTGCACTTCCCTTCATATACTGTCCACTTCCTTGCCTGTCACGCTTATCATTCTATCTAATCTTTTCTTAAGTTAACGTTCTCTCCCTGCCTGT
>NW_026973670.1:1512500-1527500 GCF_035594125.1 Scylla paramamosain
ATCACCACCACCATAGTTACAAGTGAGCTTCAGCTGTCTTGAGTTCATGCCGGCGCCATCTTGGTACTCCAGATTGTCAACATTACGCTAGATTTCATTAAATGTAGCGTTAATTGAGTTATTGCTACACAGACACGCTTATTGTTGTATGTTAAAAGAGGAAAGATAATAAAGGAAACTGTACATACAAAACTATTATAATGTATGGGAATCAAAATAAAGTAAGTGGAAACGTGTGTGTGTGTGTGTGTGTGTGTGTGTGTGTGCAAATACTAACGCATAGGTAACTAGTGACAGTCTGAAGGAACGGCAAGTGGAAGACAGGGCACCCCCCCCCCCACACACACACACACACACACACACACAGACAAAAACACACACACACACACACACACACACACACACAGATGACTGGCCAGGTTCCCAATAGTGTTTTTTCTTTTTTTCTGTTAATAAAGTAGAAATCTTATTAATCTAAAGACTACTCTCTTCTTTCACACAACACCATAAGCATCTTATTAGACACACACCCTTATCAGACACACACCAGCCTCGGAGTCTCCATGTGGGGAGGGGACCCCAAATGTCCCCAGGTCGGATTGTTCTTCTGGTGTCTTTACACCCCCTCAACTTTTTCTTCATTAACTTTTGCAACATTCGCAGTCTAAGATCTAATTTTCAATCTGTAGAACACCACCTCTCCTCTTCTAAACCTCATCTTCTTTTCCTCACTGAAACTCAGGTGTCTGAGGCAACTGACAGTAGCCCCTTTTCTGTTCCCTCCTACTTTCTCTATCCTCATTTTCGATCCAAAGCTGGATGCTGCGTTTATGTGCGCAGTGACTTAACCTGCTCTCGTGCCCACGCTCTTAAATCTTCCGAGTTTTCCACCATCTGGCTACGACTACAGAGTCACTCTCATACTAAATTTATCTGTGCTGTATACCTCTCACTTAACTCCTCTGACTATAAGAAATTCTTTGACTACTTAACTTCCAAAGTGGAGCACATTCTGACCCTCTTCCCTTTTGCAGAGATCTCCATTCTTGGAGACTTCAATGTTCACCTCCATAAAGCTATTTTTCCACGGTTGCTGGAAGAGAACGACTTTCCATCGGTAATCCTGGTCCTTTCCCAGGAAACTTTATCCCCCTTGTCCACTTGCTGCTGAGCAGAGGCAAGTCTGACAGCAATATGTGTGTCCGTCAGACTCTCCTCAGCAGGTGCACGGCGGTGACGGCCTGCCTCACGGAACCTTGGGCTTACGGTTTGTGGTGACGCTTCCAGCGGGAATTCTTTCGTTATCTTATCGCCTTGCCATTTTTTAATGAACCGTTTCCAGCTGCCTGGATGGTTCGCTGCTCTTGTCTCCCGGCTTGTGGCTCGCGACCTTGACCTCCCAACAAACCAAGGAAGCAGGCCATTAATTTGATGCGTATTATCAATAATCCTCACATCAGCTCACCAAACAAAGCAAGTGCTGATGTAATACAGTTTTGGGCTAAAATAAATTACATTACGAAAATTGCAACGACAATTAAACATTAATATCTAATCAAAAATATGTCAATACCAACTTACTTACATCTTTCAAATTTCCAGTATATACCATGTCAACGCTGATGGACTGCTGCACACCAAGACCGTGAGCACCCAGGCTATACTGTGCGATGCCCCGCTGCTTATACCCAACCAGTGTATTTTTTATTTATTTATTTATTTATTTTTTTTTTATAGGAGGGACACTGGCCAAGGACAACAAAAATCCAATAAAAAAAAAGAAAGGCCACTGAGATGGCAGTCCCATAAAAGGGTCCAAAGCGGTAGTCAAAAACTGAAGGATAAGTGTTTTGAAGCCTCCCTCTTGAAGGAGTGTAAGTCATAGGAAGGTGGAAATTCAGAAGCAGGCAGGGAGTTCCAGAGTTTACAAGAGAAAGGGATGAATGATTGAGAATACTGGTTAACTCTTGCGTTAAAGAGGTGGACAGAATAGTGGTGAGAGAAAGAAGAAAGTGTTGTGCAGCGAGGCCGCGGAAGGAGGGGAGGCATGCAGTTAGCAAGATCAGAAGAGCAGTTAGCATGAAAATAGAGGTAGAAGACAGCTAGAGATGCAACACTGCGGCGATGAGAGAGAGGCTGAAGACAGTCAGTTAGAGGAGAGGAGTTGATGAGACGAAAACCTTTTGATTCCACCCTGTCTAGAAGAGCAGTATGGGTGGAACCCCCCACAGACATGTGAAGCATACACCATACATGGCCAGTGTCGCGGTGGTGCAGTGTGGTGTGTACCGCGGTGGTTCAGTGACGGGGAGGGCATCTAGTGACTGATTGCCTCCGCACCACGTACCTCCCGTTACGCTTGATATTGGGTAACAGGCTGTGTTTACCAGTAGCACGTGATTGGCTCTCATTGACCAAGCCCGCTTCAACGATACTGTAAAAGTGAAGACCAACTGACGCAAATATTCAGGAGAGAGACTTTCCCTTTCCCCTGCTGGCAAAGATTTGCTCGTTAAGATAGAATTGACAAACATACGTGAAAAAAATAGTCTAACGATGGTTGAAACAATACTGAAATTCACAAGGCTTGCTGCGTATGTCCACTCCGAATGTGTCAAGAATGCTGTCATGTGAGTGGCGATGTCAGGCTGTGTGCCACCACATTGTGAGCCGCCAAGTAACGCTAACTATATATGGGGGGAATACGAAAATGTGTGCTAGCAGCGTCAGTAATTGCCACGCAGCGTCAGTATTTGCCACGCAGCGTCAGCATTTACCACGCAGCGTCAGCATTTACCACGCAGCGTCAGCATTTACCACGCAGCGTCACCATTTACCACGCAGCGTCAGTATTTACCACGCAGCGTCACCATTTACCACGTAGCGTCAGTATTTACCACGCAGCGTCAGCATTTGCCACGTAGCGTCAGCATTTGCCATGTAGCGTCAGCATTTGCCACGCAGCGTCAGTATATGCAAAGCAGCGTCAGCATTTACCACATGTAACACGAACATAATTGCACATGTAGTAATACGAACATATCTGCCACTTGTAATACGAAGATAACCACAATTGCCACATTAAATACCGAGCATCTTCGCGGTTCACGAGTCACAGTCGGTCACCGTTAGGTCAAGCCACGTGACGCTTGATAACACCACGTCCACATTTCAAAAGGAATTAAATGTAGGCAAGAGTCACACACTGTGTTTGTGTTCGTCGCTGACCTGATGACGTCATCAAAGCGATACTGACAATAATTAATGAACTTTTTATAATCTAGCATAATTTTCGTAGTTTTACGTAGAAATTGTACGACTCTCTAAGCCTCCCTCCCTCAACCCTTCTCGTTAGCTCGCCCTACCACCAACGAATGCGTCAGGCGAAGCTCATCACAAGCATACTGGATTAACTATCTCGGCCAGCACCGGCACCGCTAAGTGGACCTCGCAGGAGTGTGGCCAGCTGTACAAGAATTCTTTCAGCTACGGAGGTGCGAATGGAAATTTCTCTCCCCAGCAGCTCCTTGGCAAAGAGCGACTGTGAGCGAGTGATTGGGGTTGTTAAAAGGGTGCTTGAGAAGGAGTTAGTGTCGATGAGCTACACTCACTAGTGGAAGTAGAAGGTGGAATTAACAACAGACCACTTACTTACGTACAAGAAGGAAAAGACGAACTAGAGAGGCTCTCACGCCCAATCGGTTGTTACAAGGAAGACTTATTAATGTGATATGACTAGCAGAGATCCAGATTTGCTCCAAAACTTTAGAAATGTCAAACTGGAAAACATGAATAATCGGGTCAGTCGCCTTAATAAACTTCTAAAGTAACGGAATCGGATCCAGAGGAAGATTAATTCACTCCTGCAAGAGAATAATATGATGGTGATAAGGTGACAGTGCCGATGCGTCAACTTAATGTGGGCGATGTAGCTTCGTCACTCGTTTGTGTACTTAAGCATCTCGAAGCCTCAAAGCATTACCATTGCCCAGTTCAGGAGGTTAGGTTAGGCTACATTATGAGGTGGGGGTGAATGGTGACTGTCTGGCACGTAGGAAAGGTGACTCAAATATTACCTGACAAAATTAATATACTGAGGGCACACAGTACTGCGCCACCGGCTGTGTGCTGTCTGCTACCTGCCTAAGGGACGCCAGACAGAGCAAACGCATTCTAAAGTCCCCCATAAAAGATACGACTGAAAGAAAACAAGTAACACCTTCGAAGAATCACGTTTTCTTTTTCACTCCCGGAGGAAAACGAAGGACGACTAATGGAAAGCTGTCCCTTTATAAATTCAGCTGGTACACAAGCCACTGCATTATTGTTCCTTACGTGTCGTTAAGATTTCTCAAAAGTGCTTTTTCCAACGTTTGCAAGAAATTTATTATATCCTTCTACTTTGTGTAATATATCGTCTCCTTCATCCGATTATCCAACATTTCATTTATTCTCACTAATTAGGAAGCAGTTCCCTGAAGACGTGCCAGATAGCAGCAGTATTGCCTCTGTTCTCTTCCAGCTCGTTACTGCAATGCTGAGATTTTGCTTCAAGTAGGATGTTTTTTACTTGTTTATTTATTGATTGATTCATTTATGGGCTTGTACTTGTCTCGTAAAAACAGGTTATTACTATCACACTTAAGGTCCTGTTGAAGACTATTTGTTTCCTGCATCAGAGTTTCCAAGTTGCCTCTTATTCATGGAGCAAGTGGTCTCTTAAATTTCGTTTGTCAGCATAGGTGCGCATTGCGTATAAAACATTTTATAAAAAGTTCATCAAATGCTTTTACTCGAGTATCTACATTGTCTGTTGCGAATACATGATTAAAGTTATGTAATTCTTCTCTTAATAAACAACAGAATATTTGAGAACAGCTGGTTAGTTGACGAAATGTTTTAACGCAAGGCTGGCACTTCGGTTCGTTTAAGTCACTCGTAACAGTTACAAGTTTATGACCACCTACGTAACAGGGAATCGTATCGGAATGTGTTACTAATTCAGGTTTGTTAGTAATGGCCATATCAAGAAGAGTGTCTGCAGTAGCAATTATTCAAATAGGCTTACCCCATTAACTGCATCAGCTGGGTATTAAAAAGAATTTGCTTAACCTTACTGTTCACATATAAAAAAAAATATTAAAATCACCGAAAACATAGAAAGGTTCGTCACGTAAAGATGCAAACTGTAAAACGTCTCTAATGTAATCAAATATACGAGCAAGAGGCTTTGGGTGGCAGTACAGGCAGCCAGTAGCAACAGTAGGCTGCGTGAGGCACTGCGCTGCGAACCATGTAACCTCTATACCGTCAGATCTCAGTGTCTATGTTCACAGGTGTTACTTTCAAAACATCTGTACACAAATGCAACCACCACCATCACCACTGCCTTTGTCACATGTGAAGATTACAGAATCATGGATAGCAGTGAATTCACCTTTAACGGTACCGGATAACCAGCGTTCATCACACACAGGACATGCTGTTTTTCTCGAATAAAAATATCTATCTCGTTTTTATTCCCAAGGCTATTTTATGGGCAGGTTTCATCGACCATACCTTCTTTGCCAGGATCTCAAGAACTAGCACGCTGTTTGTGGCCTAACTGATGACAATACAAGCATTTCAGTCTGTGATGGAATGTACAGCTGACCTGCTAGCGGTTGTATTCACCACAGTAGTGACAACTTCGCCTCTTTCTTGTGTGGATGTGTGAATTTTCTCATTGATGTGAGTAAGGAGCAGAGTCAGACTTAGTTTCTATTGTGTGTTCATCCCAAAGCTCTTTTTTTGACATTCCGTGGATGTATTGGAGGTGCGCTTAACACCACCCCTTTCTCCGTCATTCGTTGCTCTACTTCTGTTTCCAGGCGTCATAGTACTGCTACTGGCCAGTTCAGTAGGGTTAAGGTAGGCTACACTATGAGGTGGGGGTGAATAATGACTGCTTGGGCGCACTTGTATGTAGCTGCAAGGAAATGATGAGGGAATAGACTGGGTGTGTGATGAAATGAACCTCCTTGATTAGCTACACAGGGTCGGTGCATTGCTGCGGTGGGTGGAGAATGGGAGGAGACTGGTTACAGGTACGGGACCAGAGGGTGGGTAGGAGGGAGGGCATGAACAAGTAGTCGTTCCAGATGAAAGTTGTCTGTTAATTCCCTGGCTCGGTGATGTGTCTTTATTTCAAACCACACTGGGACAAACTTTCTCTAACAGAATTCCAGCTTGAGCAGGGGTGGAAATAAGTACATTGTTTATTTATAATTTTTAGTAACAATGACACATAGCCTGTTTACTAAAGGGCGGTTTACCATCTTCATCTGTCACCAAACATAACTCGTCTGCATCACGCGTTCTGAGTCTGAATATAGGTGTTGTGGGGGATGTAAGCAAAATTCTCAGGATCAGCAACCAGGATAGAACAAGAAATAACGGGTTCAAGCTTGAAAAATTTAGGTTTAGGAAAGAGATAGGAAGAAATTGGTTCTCAAATAGTGGTGGATGAGTGGAACGGACTCAGTAATCATGTTGTTAGTGCTGAGACATTAGGGAGCTTTAAGAAAAGATTAGATGGGTTTATGGAAGGGGATGATAGGTGGAAATAGGCAGGTATATTTCATACAGGGACTGCCACGTGTAAGCCTGGTCGCTTCTTGCAGCTTGCCTTATTTCTTATGTTCTTATGTTCAATAACTGGCACATCACTTGTCACACCTCATTTTTCCAGTTTTCCATTATAATATTTTCATTGAAATTTTTTGAGACTAGTATCTGCACAATTTGGCATACATTAACTTCCATATCAGATTTTTTTTCCTCTCTCTCTCTCTAAGGTCATATAAAAAAAAAAAAAAACAGTCATCTAGAATTTTTTTTTTTTTTTTTTTTTTTTTCAGGAGTAACTTCACACGTCCCACAGTGAGTCACACACTCGGTAAGACTTCGACAGTTTCCATTTACGTAGTTTCTGAGTAGGGCCATAATTGTTCAACTGATGGTCCTAAAAGAGCTGGCGTCTCCTAGTTCAAAGCCTAGCTCTGCAGACTGGTGCCCCCGAGCAGAAGACAGTTGGTATGAGCTGGAGGCCCTCACTTGATTGCGCAGTCAGTAATTCTTATATATTTGCTGTTCCATTTCTCTCACAGGCTGATGTAAAGTTTCTGTTGTGTAAGATGCCTTGTTTTCTACTCCCAGTAACTCAATCTCTAGGCCTTTTGTTCCCCATCTTTCTCATAAATGATTCGATGTCTTTTCATTTTTCGTACATCAATTTCAATTTCGTCGGTTTTTTTTTTTTTTTTTTTCGTACCGTCACAGAGAGAGAGAGAGAGAGAGAGAGAGAGAGAGAGAGAGAGTGGGTGAGCGTGGCTGTGCAAAAGGAAGGAGAGAGAGCCAGCGTGAAGGAGGAAGCAAACGAGAGATTATATATATAAAAAAAAAAAAAAAAAAACGTAATAAGAAGCGAGTGAGTGAGAGTGAAGAATATTGGCTGAAGTGCAAGAAATATGCTGTGACAAATATATTTTCGAGTGGCATCAAAAATACAGAAGTTAGCCAGTAAAATTAATGCTTTGTCACAAGATGAGGGCACACTAGGCTAAATTCTGATAATCCCGCTCAGTGATTCCTTCATCCCCACCACCTTAAGATTTGAGTGAAGTTTTCTGCTTTTATGTAATTGTTACCGCCAAGCGGGTGAAAGAAGTTGTTGCTGTGCAGGCGACTTTGTCAGTGAGGAAGGAAAGGACCTGGAGGTGAGGGCGAGGACCAAGACGAGGCCCAAGTCAGCGAATTTCTTGTACGGTCGGTGCTGAGGTAGTGTTGATGTAAGGAGATGAAGGATGCTTGTTGTGACATGAGGCTAAGATGAGGCCGGCCTTATCGCCGTCGCTAAAGCCCCCCATTCACGCAACGTAAAATAGCTACAGTTCAAGTATGGTTCAGTATAATTGGGATGTTAATGTAGCGTGAGTGGGTATTTTTTTGGTTTGCGCAGTTGGACGGAACCATAACATAACAATATCCAACGTGCTTGATATTTTCGCAGCTTGTGGCTGTACCATAACGCAGACCATAACCGTGAGTGGGTGTTTTCATCACCTTTGCTCAGTTTTGACTAAAGGAACTCGAGAGCACGTGTTTAGCTGAAAAATATATTAGATCATTTCGTTGATTTGCTGTTTATTTTCAGCTGCATATCTCAGAATATGGCAAATAAACTTGGTAGAGAATTTTTGAGTGAAATGATAAAACTGTATAGAAGTTTTCCGTGTTTGTGGAAAGTGAAAAGCCACGAATATTCAAATAGGAATAAAAAAAAATGAGGCTTACGTGGAACCCGTGAAAAAATTCAGAGAAAATACCGAATGCAAATCGAGATATGATAGTGAAAAAGATAAATGCTATGCGCAGTGCAGTGCGGAAAGAACAAAAGAAAGTTGAGCAATCAAAAAAAATCTGGCTCAGGAGAAGATGAGATCTACAAACCATGTTTGTGGTATTTTCATTCATTTGATTTCTTGATGGACCAAGATGTTCCTCGTGCTACTTGCAGATCGTTGGATGAAACTACATTTGTTAAGGACAGCAATGAAACAGTAAGTAAAGTTAACACTATTGGCCACATTATTATTGTACTGAGTCAAAACCTATTTTTTTTTTTTTTTTTTTTACATACCTGCGGAGTCACATAGGTTAGGCTAGGTTAGGCTCCCAAAAGTCACATTTACCCAACTTACATATTACCCCTGGGTCGCTTGCCCGGGTACAGCCCCTTCATCATTGAAATAGGCCAACAAGAAATAGGAATTTCTTGTTGGGCCTTGTTGCAGTGGACAAAATGAATTACGTTGTTCCACAGCATTATCTTCTTCACTGTCAAGTGGACAATAGCTTGCACCAATTTTCTTCCTTAAGTAGTTATGTAAAACACAGCAGCCTAAAACAACCTTATCTATATTACTCACTTTCAGATTTATCGGGGCAGAAAAAACGCGAAAGCGTGATGACATAATGCCAAACACATTTTCAATCACCCTTCGAGCCCTCGAAAGCCTGTAATTAAATACGCGTCGTTCTTCTGTCAACTCCCTTCAACTAAAAGGCTTCACAAAATCCTTCCTCAAGGCCTACTTCTGAGTAGCTTTGCTCATCCATTCGCAAGTAATTGAAATAATCGACAGGTTCCAAACGAAGTTCATTTAACAATCCTTCATGCGATAAGCTATCCCTCTTTAAAAGCCATGCCTTGCACCATCTTGATTTTTTTTTTTTTTCCTTTTTCTTTGTAATGTAAGTGCCAGCGCTACATTTACTAAATCGTCAGATGAAAAACAATCAGAGAGAGACATCTTTCCAATTTAAAATGATGAGAAAAACTGAGCCAAAGAATGTAACGTGAGTGGCCTACCCACTCGGGTATAGGTTTGCGCAGTTGACCATACCATAACCCTACCATTGCTAAAGACTGTTGCGTGAATGGAGGGCTTAATGGATAACGATGGACAGGGTAGGAACCCAGGCAGTAACTGAGGACGATAGGGACACGTTGCTGAGGACACTCGTGCAGGGAGGACGTGTGTTGCTGCACAGACACAAGTAGATAGACCTACCAAGAGCACCTGTCAGAAAGGGCGTGCGCGTTACTTAACGATTACCCCAAGACCCAAACACGTAAGTGTAACGACTGCCTGTGTAAGAATACACTATCCTATAAGTAACGTGCACAATCATACCTGTATTACACAAATTATTCATATAGAATATTGTCTATGATCATTAATGTATGTCTTCAGGTTTTGACCGAATTCAAGCAGATCCAACTGAATCCAATCGGGTACAATAAATGATTCGTGTCATCGTGTGGGTCTGAATCAACCTTCGCCGCCTACTGGCGGTAACAGTAATCATTCCACTTATAAGGGTAGGCTGCGTCAGGTCAGGTCAGGTCAGGTTAGGTTAGGTTAGGTTACGATTATTTAGTCTATTAGGTACGGTTACGGTTAAGTTAGGTTAGGTTAGGTTACGGTTAGGTTAGGTTAGGTTAGGTTAGGTTACAGTTAGGCTAGGTTAGGTTGCGGTTAGGCTACGATTGTTTCAGTGTATCAGTAATGCTTCTGTTTGTATGACTTCCGGAATAAATTAAAAAAATATATTATTAGGTGTTAGCAGGATTGTTATGGAGTGCTAGTAGTAGTAGTAGTAGTAGTAGTAGCTGAAGAGGAAGAGGAGGAAGAGGAGGAGGAGAAGGAAAACCAAACAGCAACAGACATTTAGTTCCTTATAAGGCTTTTATGGTAAAGAAAGAAGAAGAGGGAGAGGAGATGAAGAAGAAGAATGAATATTGAATAATGAAATAACAAAAAAATAGAGTAAACATAACATTTAAATAATAAAAAAATATATATATAAGTCAAAAGAGTTTAGATAGTCAAATATTCTGACTATCCGAGACAAAATAGTCTTGTCTTTTGATCACTTTGATAAGGCGACCTGTACACTACCTAGGTGGCTTGGATGGCACTGGAGAGGAAGATGAAGCGGGGGAAGAGGAAGAGGGTGGGGGAGAGAGGCTGTGAAGGAAGGCGAGGGTGAGAAGGCTGGGGAAGAGAGGCCAAAACTGACTGTGACTGAGCGCAACTGAGAGGCCAAGACTGACTGTGACTGAGCGCAACTGAGAGGCCAAGACTGACTGTGAGCGCAACTGAGAGGCTAAGACTGACTGTGACTGAGCGGAACTGAGAGGCCAAGACTGACTGTGACTGAGCGCAACTGAGAGGCCAAGACTGACTGTGACTGAGCGCAACTGAGAGGCCAAGACTGACTGTGACTGAGCGCAACTGAGAAACCAAGATTGACTGCTCGTGACTGGGTGACTGACTGACTGAGACTGAGAGGGCTCGCAACCATGCAGGCTGTGTTTATCTAGGCTAATTTGTTTTTTGGGGAGAAGAAATGACCAATGATATGCCATGAAGTGAGGTGAAGGACCAATAGAAGGGGTTTTTATAATGACCAGGAAGACTGAGAACGAACGCACAAGTTTTCCCTAAGAACTGGAAGTGAGTGTGAATTTCCCTCGGTAGAGAAGGAGGGGAAAGGTTACAATGCAATAGACTGCCTGGCCATGCTACACGTGGAATGAATATGAAATGATGAATATACATATATATAATAGTATGTATGTATATGTATATACATAATATAATAATTTATTTCTTTGTTCCTACTCTTTGCTGTTGCTGTTGTTGTTGTTGCTGTTGTTGTTCTTCTTCTTCCTCTTATTTTTCTATATTCTATTTCTTTTTTTTTTCCATGTACATCTTCATACTTTCCTTCTCATGTTGTTTCACTTCCCCCGGGCCTAAGACAGTTACCAGAGATATTTTGCCTCAGTCTTTGCTACGTGAAGGGTGTGGCTGGGCTATGCTGGCACCTGATTGCCTTGTATTGGTCACTGTCTGTTACCTGGGCGTGTGTCAAGTGTCACCTGCCGCATGCTTCTTGTTCATTATAATTATCAGTACAGGTTTGTATGTTTTTATTTATTTATTTATTTATTTATTTATTTATTTATTTATTTATTGTCCTTGGTGCATATGTTAGTGCTTCTGAACCGTACCGTGTGTGTGTGTGTGTGTGTGTGTGTGTGTGTCCTCGATTAGACCTGATTCGAAGCTTCGTATCCTCACAGACTACTGTGCCGAGTAGGGAAGGCAGATTAAAGATTCCGAAGCAAGTTTTGTTGGTTGTGAATGGCAGTGAGCAGGGGAGGGCAGGCAGCTGTGAGCGTGGAGGGAGTGGTGGACCCTTGCAACAGGTACGTACCTCTCTCTCTCTCTCTCTCTCTCTCTCTCTCTCTCACTGTGAAGAAGCGTGAGCGTGGAGGAAAGGTGGTGAGGAAGGCTGGTGGAGGAGGAGGTGGAGCATTGCAACAGCTACGTCTCTCTCCCTCTCCTTCACCGTGAAGAGCCACACATTCTTTTTCATATTTATAAAGGAAAACAACATCCATTTATTGCAAGAAAACGTGTATTAGAGGCGGCCGTGATGTCATGCATCTGATATAACAGCGCGTGTTGGCCCATGACACGATAAGCCGCGTGATGGAGTGTGACGCGGCGGGAGGTTTCCATACTTCAAAGCGCCTGATGAAAAAAATAAGCAGCAGTTTTATTCATGCAGCGAGAGACGCGTATGAAGAATGACACCTCCCTTGCTCACACAACACAATTAGTAACACCCAGTGACACACACACACTGCCAGACTGTTAACTACTTCATGTCAAGCAGGCCAGTGAGTGTGGACCAACACACCTCGATGCTCTCATAAAAACTAAACCGAACTGTGCTACTTCAAGGATCCACAAATGAATTCCAAGGGCAGTGAGAATTAATTTGCAAGATTTCTCACTGTCACTGGACCATATCACTGTACCCTACGGTGTTAATGGTACAGGAGAATGCTATGTATGTACGCACCGCAGTACCTCACACATCCCTGTAACACTGCGTATGGCTCAGTGTTCACAAGTCTCGAACAGTGTCGGTTAGATGGAGACAGCCAAGACCAGCCACCGTGCGAGGCTGGGCGATGCAACAGGCGTGGTCGAGGCTAAGTGCCGAAGGAGAGATGTGTTGGCGCGGGTCAGTACAGACAGATGGCCCTTGTACAGCACCGCCATGAGTGTTCGGACGGCTACAAACAGCGATTCGTGAGCAGAGTTGGTCGCCCATCTGTGAATGTCCGGCCAATGTTTTCATGCCATCACAAGAAAACTGTTCATTAGGTCCAGTACCGCGCCATATTTTGGGGAAAAAAAGTGTATGCATTGATATACTGTGTAAGAATTGTAGTGGAGAGTCCTCAAATAGCCTTAATGCAGTGATTTGAATGTCACTGCACGATGATACAGGTTTATTCAGTTGCTTTGACGATCACAGAAAAGCTCTTACTGTAAAACTACCAATTTTGCTGTATATTACGAGTTAGTCAGTGGTAATTACTCCGTTCGGACATTCCTGGTGCACTGCAGACAAGTGTATCAGCCAAGGACACAAAGAAACCATACGTTCTCCATTAACTTTTATCTTGAAACCACTTCCCCTTTTTCTCCTCCCAAGGTAACTGACAGTCCCAGTTCTTGAAGTAAAGTTTCCTTCTTACCCCTCTATACTGGGCCAGTCTTGCCTGTAAGTCAGCAGCCATGTTGACATACACGCTTATTTTTTTATTTTTTTTTATTTAAGGGGGGTGAAGAAAAAGAAGATGGCTAAAGAAAGAAAGAAAGAAAAGGAAAGTGATTGGGAAGAGAAGGGGTGAATGAAAGTCAGAGGGGAGACAGACTGTGGGCTTGACACTCGAACGCTTACAGATGGCTTAGCTTATTAACAGGTCTTTCTTTGTATACAGTCGCTTCTGAGCATGTGCAGTTCGCGGAAGGACGCCTGCATACACGCGCACACTTCCGGGACACAATAATATCGTAATGCATGTGACCTTCAGTGACATTACTGATTGATTCTCAAACCAGCTCGGTATAACCATAGCTTGTAACAATCTATGCTGTTATTATTATTATTATTATTATTATTTATTTATTTAATGTAGGAGGGGCACAGGCCAAGGGCAACAAAACTATCACAAAAAAAAAAGTCCACTGAGGTGCCGGTCCAGTCAAGAGCTGTTGTCAGAATTTAAAGGGTAAGTGTGTTGAAGCCTCCCTCCTCAAAGAGTTCAAGTCACAGGAAGGTGGAAATACAGAGGCAGGCAGGGAGTGAAGGAGTTTGCCAGAGAAAGCGATGAATGACTGAGAATACTGGTTAACTCTTGCACTGGGGAGGTGGACAGAATAGTGGTGAAAGACTGAGAATACTGGTTAACTCTTGCACTGGGGAGGTGGACAGAATAGTGGTGAAAGACTGAGAATACTGGTTAACTCTTGCACTGGGGAGGTGGACAGAATAGTGGTGAAAGACTGAGAATACTGGTTAACTCTTGCACTGGGGAGGTGGACAGAATAGAGGTGAGAGAAATAAGAAAATGTTGTGCAGCGAAGCATGCAGTTAGCAAGATCAGAAGAGCAGTTAGCATGAAAATAGCGGTAGAAGATAGCAAGAGATGCAACACTGCGGCGATGAGAGGCTGAAGACAGTCAGTTAGAGAGAGAGAGAGAGAGAGAGAGAGAGAGAGAGAGAGAGAGAGAGAGAGAGGGTGAAGACAGTCAGTTAGAGGAGAGGAGTTGATGAGACGAAAAGCTTTTAATTCCACCGTGTGTGGCAGTGGCATGAGTGGAGCCCCCCAGACACGTGAAGCTCCATACACACTCCACATATGAACGGGCAACGGGTATGTAAGACAGTGTAATCTTTGCCTTGTGAAATTAGAGCTTAGGATAGTTACCGGATTCAAAGGGTTAAGATTTTATTTATTTTTTTTTTCAGTATTTTCGCCTTTTAGTTTAAAATTTAAGTTAGTAGTGTGTAATGTTTTTTTTTTTCAATATTTTCGCCTTTTAGTTTAAAATTTAAGTTAGTAGTGTGTAATGTTGTTTTTTTTCAATATTTTCGCCTTTTAGTTTAAAATTTAAGTTAGTAGTGTGTAATGTTTTGCTTGATTGTTATTGTATCTTAAACGACTGTAATTAAAGCCATATTATTGAACTGAATTTCCTCTCTCTCTCGTGGTGAACTTGAGAGAGAGAGAGAGAGAGAGAGAGGAGAGAGAGAGAGAGAGAGAGAGAGAGAGAGAGAGAGACATCGCACATGTATGTATAAAAACAGACTCACTTAACAGGCCTCTCTCTCACTCTCTCACTCTCTCTCTCTCTCTGTCTCTCTCTCTTTCTCTTCCCGTCTCCCCTCATGCGACGGTGCCAAATCTCGTGCACTCACATCAGCACGCACATGACACACCAACACTGGAAAGGTGCTGGGAAAAAAAAAGTTTATTTCCTTATTGCTCATAGGAAACTGATGTAATCGCACCGGAGGAGTTGA
>NW_026973670.1:1532500-1547500 GCF_035594125.1 Scylla paramamosain
TTTCACCTACATCACTCGTCTTCCTTCCACCCTGCACCATTAGGGCGGGGGGAGGGCGGCGGAGTGTACGTGGGAAGACTCTGGCCATTAGAAGAGAGGACCAGAGTGTGTGGGAACGTCGGGCACCTCTCGGCCCTTCACAGGTACGCCAGCTGGTAAGGGACGGCGTGAAGGTGACGGTGCAGCCCTCCAACAGACGCGCCTACCCAATGCAGGTGAGGTTAGGTTAGGTTAGGTTAGTTTAGGTTAGGTTAGTTTAGGTTTAGGTTAGTTTAGGTTAGGTTAGGTTAGGTGTTGTGTTGAGGTGTGTGTGTCTGTGTATGTGTGTGACAGAGAGGAGTAGAGGAATTTTCAAGGGTTTTCCCCTGCACACTACACTTGTTTTAAGAATCACTTAACTCAAAGAATCTCAAGTAAAAAAAATGTTTTCAAATCTCCTTAGTTCCCCACAAATACACAATTTCCCCTCAAAAACACCTGAACTACACTTAATTTCCTCTCAAAACACCCAATAAAAACATTATTCCCCATAAAACACTTAAGTTTCCCCTCTAAACATCCAAATTTCTTACAAAACACCCAAAAACTCATTTTCCCTCAAAATATTAAAAACAATTTCCTTTCAAGACATCCATGAAATACTTAATTTCTCTTCAAAATACCAAAAAAAAAAAAAAAAAAATTTTGCCTTAAAACAAAAAAAAACACTTAATTTCGTCTCAAAACATCCAAAAATACTAAATGCTCAGGACATTAAAAAAAAAAAACATTAATTTTCCTTAAAAATCTACAAAAATATTAATTTCTCGAAATACCCCAAAAATACCCAATTTTCTCTTAATACATCCAAAAAATACTGTTCCTCTCAAAACACCTGAAAACACCAATTTCTCCTCAAAAACGTAAAAAAAATCAGTTTCCCTTCATTACATTAAAAAAAAAAGAAAAAAACGCTCAATTTCCCCCTCTGAACAAGCAAGGAACACCTGCTTTCCCTCAAAACGCACACACAAAAATCCTTTAAAAACACACAAAAAAGCATAATTTTCCCTCAAAACACCAAAAAAAAACCCAATTTTTTTTCTTACCAAAACATCCCAAAAAAGCATAATTTTCCCTCAGAACACCCAAAAAACACTTATGAATTTTCTCTCGGAACACTTGTTTTCCAGTCCAAACACCCAAAACACAATTTCCCTTCCAATTACTCAAAAATACTTAATTTTCCCCCAGAACATTCTAAGAACTTACACTTAATTTTCTCCCAGAGCACCCTAAGAACACTTAATTTTTCCCCCAGAGCATCCTAAGAACACTTAATTTTCCCCCAGAGCACCTAAGAACATTTAATTTTTCCTCAAAATCCTAGAGGAGGAGGAGGAAGAGGAAGAACAGGTAGAGGAAGCAGAGCAAATACTCTCTTCCTCTCCAAAACCTGAAAACCCAAGTATTTTCCTATTTCCTGCCCCAAAAAAACGCTATTTCCCTTTTTTTTTCCTAAGAGTGTCACTAGCCAGGGGAAAAAAAAATCCACATAGGTACCAGCCCTAAAAGACGTGTTAAGAGAATCATTGAAGAATGGAGGATAAGTGTGTTGAAGCCTCCCTCTTCAAGGAGTTCAAGTCATAGGAAGGAGCAAATACAGACGCAGGCAGGGAGTTCCAGAGTTTACCAGAGAAAGGGATGAAAGACTGAGAATACTGGTTAACTCTTGCATTAGAGAGGTGGACAGAATAGTGGTGAATGACTAAGAATACCGGTTAACTCTTGCATTAGAGAGGTGGACAGAATAGTGGTGAATGACAGAATACCGGTTAACTCTTGCATTAGAGAGGTGGACAGAATAGTGGTGAAAGACTAAGAATACTGGTTAACTCTTGCATTAGAGAGGTGGACAGAATAGTGGTGAATGACTGAGAATACCGGTTAACTCTTGCATTAGAGAGGTGGACAGAATAGTGGTGAATGACTAAGAATACCGGTTAACTCTTGCATTAGAGAGGTGGACAGAATAGTGGTGAATGACAGAATACCGGTTAACTCTTGCATTAGAGAGGTGGACAGAATAGTGGTGAATGACTAAGAATACCGGTTAAACTCTTGCATTAGAGAGGTGGACAGAATAGTGGTGAATGACAGAATACCGGTTAACTCTTGCATTAGAGAGGTGGACAGAATAGTGGTGAAAGACTGAGAATACTGGTTAACTCTTGCATTAGAGAGGTGGACAGAATAGTGGTGAATGACAGAATACCGGTTAACTCTTGCATTAGAGAGGTGGACAGAATAGTGGTGAAAGACTGAGAATACTGGTTAACTCTTGCATTAGAGAGGGTGGACAGAATAGTGGTGAAAGACTGAGAGATAGACAGAATAGGAATGAGAGAAAGAAGGGTGTTTTGCAGCACTTAAATTCACGTAAAAACCCTCAAATCGTAACTTGCAGGCATATCAGAGTGTGGGTGCGCGCATTCAGGAGGACATCACAGAGGCAGAGGTGATCATTGGAGTGAAGCAAGTCCCCATAGATCAACTGACACCTCACAAGACTTACTGCTTCTTCTCCCACACCATCAAGGGGCAGGAGGCGAACATGCCACTGCTTGACGCTATCCTGGAGAAGGTGAGGCAGAGTGGATGGGTTTCAATTCGTCTGAATCCGCTAATGCTGTTCTTAATATATCTTAATCTAATCGAAATCCGTCTTAACTCAGTCCCAAAAATATATTCTGAGACAGTTTCCGCGCCGCTCCGCCGCTGCGTTACCTATATTCATTTTCAAATCCTGAGGTGTATTACCGGCTGCTTCCACTCCCTGGCTACAAGTGGATATTAATCTGTCGTACTATCAAAATCAACTTATGTCTCTTGAGTTTACAGTAATTCTAACCGTACTGTCAAAATCCACTGCTTCTCTGAGTTTTACTACGAAGGAATTGGCAGCACGAGTATCAATGCGCGGTGTTTGTAAGTGCCCACAGCAAGGCTAGCGATGGGAAAGAATACATTTTGCAATTTCTTCCTAGTTCAGAGACTGGATGTGGCTGTAGAATTGAGTTAAGATGTCTCAGAGTGATGGGCAGTTATGAAAATGTGTACAGATTAGCAGAGTCATTTGGCGTCTTCCCACTTCCCTGTTCTCTCTCTCTCTCTCTCTCTCTTTCTCTCTCTCTCTCTCTCTCTCTCTCTCTCTCTCTCTCTCTCTCTCTCTCTCTCTCTCTCTCTCTCTCTCTCTCTCTCTTATACCTTCTTCTCCCAGCTTTACAGTAAGGATCTCGAGGTGTACTGCAATTTGAATCTCCTTTGTATTCTTTTGTGTATTCTTTCATAGTGGGAAGAGTGGAGAAGAAAAGGGGCAAGGAGGAGGAATACAAAGGAAGTACAAACAACAGACACCGCCCCCCCCCCTGAGATCTTTACAAGGCTGTTTGGTAGCTAACTTACGTTGTTAGTGAGAGACAGGATGTGATAGGAGGAGGAGGAGGAGGAGGAGGAGGAGGAGGAGGCAAGAAACGAAAGTAAGAGAGAGAGAGAGAGTGGGGGTAAAGGGAGAAGAGGAAGAAGAAACAGAGGGAGGAAGGAGGGAGGAATAAGAGAAAAAAAATGATAAAAAGCCTCTCGTTGTGAATGATTTAGTTGACTGGCTTCCTTTTAAGTGAAGCGCCGCCCCTCATAAGAAAGCTTTTTACATACCGATAAGTGAATCCACCAAGTACTCGTATCATAGGACGTGGGAAAAAAGACGCATACTGGCTCCATCACTTGCCCGAGTTGAAGAGTGAGGATTTGTCGCCACGTACTGAGAGGACCTTCCACAGGTTTTTAAGCGTGTTTTTATGGTTCCAGTGACAGATTTACAGCATTTCTACATTATCAACACGGAAAGCATTCTTGATAACCCGCCTTATCATGCCTGTGGACTCGGGAAGCAGGCGCAGTGAGGAAGCAGAGCGTTTTTAAGGGTGTTTTTATGGCTCCAGTGACAGATTTACAGCATTTCTACATTATCAACACGGAAAGCACTCTTGATAACCCGGTCAATGACTTCTGTGGCGTTGGGGACGGTCATGGTGAAGGAGCACAGCGTTTCAAAATACAGAAGCAAGAAAGCGTTTCAAAATACAGACTAGTTTTTCAGATCCACAAAAGACCCTTGGGTTATCGGAGCTTGCTACAATACTACAATTACGTTATAGATACGCATGTATTTACACTCGTGGATACAGCTCAGACTAGGACGGCGGAGAAAAAGTCAATTGTTTCTCTTTCACATGCCGCTAAGGTTCGAAAGAGACGCAGGGTGTGTGCGAAAAAAAAAAGGAAAAGAAATGAAAAAGAATACTAGTGAAATAAGATAAAAAGCCTTGCCTCCATGACTGCAGTTCTAATTTACTGTGACCAAAGGAAAACAACTAAAAACATCTCCTTTCAGAATATAAGACTGATTGATTACGAACGGATGTGTGATAGAGAGGGGCAGCGAGTCGTGGCCTTTGGGAAGTATGCAGGCGTGGCTGGCATGATCAACATCCTCAATGGTCTAGGGTTGAGACTGCTGGCCCTGGGACACCACACGCCCTTCATGGTGAGCTCACTAGTCACTCTAAGCTCACTGATCTCATTCTAAGCTAACTAATCTAAAAAAAAACACTCATAATATACAAATAATTAAAAACACTGGTCTCACTCCTACTAAGCTCACTGATCTCATTCTAAGCTCACTCTAAGCTCACTGATCTCATTCTAAGCTGATTCTCACAAAACAAGGATAGGAAATTAAAAACATCTAAAAAAACACTGATCTCACTAATCTCACTCTAAAACTGGTCTCGTTAATCTCACCAATCTCAAGTGTACAGTACTCCTGCTGTCCTGCTGATATTGCTACAGGTCGAAGTACAAGCTAATTTAAATCGAAAAACGTTCTGTGTGCATTTTAAGGCGTTGTTTACTTGTGGCGTAACCTTAAGTATGGCTTGGCGACAGCTACAGCGGGCGAGTTGGGCGAGTAAGCGTGGGGGAATCCTTAAACCTGGATCCTGTTTGGTGAAATTGTAAGCTGTTCATTACTGATTACAAGTGTTAAAGGTTTTACAGTGATAGCAACGCGCAGGTGAATTGCCGATAAACAGTGCTCTTCTCTTCTTACGTGATAAGGAGAGAAGAGGATGAACCAGTGAGGAAGGCAATGATGGTGGAGGTTAGGGGAAGAAGGAAGAGGGTTGGGAGACACAGAATAAGATGAAGAGGCGTAATAAGTAGTGATATGAACAAGCTGGGAGTGCAAGATGATGATGCAATGGAGAAGCGGCTGACTCTGCAATACAGTAAGATTAAGGTCGTATGAAGAAGAAGAAGTACTCATGATTGTATGGGTGTAATAAACGGCAAATGAATCACCATACATTGTTTGCCCGGGCAGGGAGGAGGGGAATGAAGAGAGGCTAGCGAGACTGTGACAATGAATACGTTGACTACATTGCATAACTTAATCTTAGAGTAATATGGGGTGTGTGGCTGTGTGTGTGTGTGTGTGTGGCTGTGTGTGTGTGTGTGTGTGTGTGTGGCTGTGTGTGTGTGGCTGTGTGTGTGTGTGTGGCTGTGTGTGTGTGTGTGTGTGTGTGTGTGTGTGTGTGTGGCTGTGTGTGTGTGTGTGTGTGTGTGTGTGTGTGTGTGTGTGGCTGTGTGCGTGTGTGTGTGTGTGGCTGTGTGTGTGTGTGTGTGTGTGGCTGTGTGTGTGTGTGTGTGTGTGGCTGTGGTGTTTCCCTTCATAGCTGCCCAGCCAGCCAGCCAGACAGTTGTATCTGTCACCAGTTCACCCTTCAGTTTCACACCACATCTAAACAACGGCTTAAATTCAACATAGAAGATTTTTTTTACTTAAAGTAGCTTGTACTTCGACCTGTAGCAATTATCAGCAGAACATTAGGAGTATTGCACACTTGAGATTAGTGAGATTAGAGTGAGCTTAGTGAGACCAGTTTTTTTCCTTGGTGTTTAAAGTATTTACCCGTTTTTTTTTAGATTAATGAGCTTAGAATGAGACTAACAATTTTTGAGTGAGCTTAGTGAGACCAGTGTGTTTATTTTTCGGTTTCTTGGGTTACATAGAACATTTTCCACTTGAATACCTTTTGCCAATTATCTGCCACTTTCTGTATTTGGCTCAGATTTATTTATTTATTTATTTTATTTTTTTTTTTTTTGCACCATAACTTCACTCTAATCTCACCATAACTTCACTCTAACCTCACTATAATTTCACCCTAATCTTACTAATGTCACTATAGCCTCTTTAATATCACTTAACTCACTAATCTCACTCTATAATCTATTCTCACACTAGCCTCTTTAATCTCACTCAGTTTTATCTCAGCTCACCAGTCTCACTCTCAGCTCGATAATCTCACTCTAAGCTTACTAATCTCACTCTAAGCTTACTAATCTTTCTCTAAGCTTATTAATCTCACTCACCTCACTAATCTCATTCTAAGCTTACTAATCTCACTCTAAGCTTACTAATCTTATTCTGAGCTCACTAATCTCACTAATCTCACTCTAAGCTTACTAATCTCACTCTAAGCTTACTAATCTTTCTCTAAGCTTATTAATCTCACTCATCTCACTAATCTCACTCTCAGCTCACTAATCTTACTCTAAGCTTAATCTCACTAACTTGTCTAATTTCTCATTTCATTAATCTCATTCTAAGCTCACTAATCTCTTGGATCACGAATATCACTAATCCTAATTTCGTTGTAACATTATTATTATTATTATTATTATTATTATTATTATTATTATTATTATTATTACTACTACTACTACTACTACTACTACTACTTCTATACTATTACTACTATTACCACTATTACCACCATGTCTACTACTACTACTACTACTACGCCAAAGACAGCCCAAAACCTTATAAAAACTTAAAAACACACCAAAACGCATCAAATCACTTCAAAACACACCAGAAACACAGTCAGAACACATAACTAATATCTTCCTTTTCCCGCTCGTGTCTTCCCGCAGCATATCGGCCCAGCACACAATTACAGGAACACGGAGATGGCCAGACAGTCAATTAGAGATGCTGGATACGAAATTTCCTTAGGCATGCTTCCTAAATCTATTGGGCCCCTTACTTTCATCTTCACTGGCTCCGGTAATGTCTCCCAAGGGGCCCAGGAGATTGTACAAGAGCTGCCACACGAGTATATATCAGTGAAGGCACTCAAGAAAGCAGCCGAGCACGGTGGTTAGTATATTAGACATGTACGAGTGTTTTGGTGTGGTGTGGGGACGTGTTGATGCTATGGCAGTGTTTTCAGGTCTTTTGGCTATGTTTTGGTGTGTTTTTGGTGTGTTTTTGGTGTGTTTTTGTGTGTTTTTGGTGTGTTTTGGTGTGTTTTGTGTGTTTTGGTGTGTTTTGTGTGTTTTGGTGTGTTTTGTGGGTGTTTTGGTGTGTTTTTTGTGGTGTTTTGGTGTGTGTTGTGGGAGTTTTGGTGTGTGTTGTGGGTGTTTTTTGTGTGTTTTTGTGGGTGTTTTGGTGTGTGTTGTGGTGTTTTTGATGTGTTTTGTGGGTGTTTTGGTGTGTTTTGTGGGTGTTTTGGTGTGTTTTGTGGGTGTTTTGGTGTGTTTTGTGGGTGTTTTGGTGTATTTTGTGGGAGTTTTGGTGTGTGTTGTGGATGTTTTGGTGTGTGTTGTGGGAGTTTTGGTGTGTGTTGTGGATGTTTTGGTGTGTGTTGTGGATGTTTTGGTGTGTTTTGTGGGAGTTTGGTGTGTGTTGTGTATGTTTTGGTGTGTGTTGTGGGAGTTTTTGGTGTGTGTTGTGGATGTTTTGGTGTATTTTGTGGGAGTTTTGGTGTGTGTTGTGGATGTTTTGGTGTGTGTTGTGGGAGTTTTGGTGTGTGTTGTGGATGTTTTGGTGTGTTTTGTGGGAGTTTTGGTGTGTGTTGTGTATGTTTTGGTGTGTTTTGTGGAGTTTTGGTGTGTTTTGTCGGTGTTTTGGTGTGTTGTGGTGTGTTTTGGAGATGCTTTCGTGTTGCCTGGTATATTTTGAGGTGTTTTGAGGGTCTCATTGTGTTTATGGTGTGTGTGTGTGTGTGTGTGTGTGTGTGTGTGTGTGTGTGTGTGTGTGTGTGTGTGTGTGTGTGTGTGGTGCCTTGTCTGTGCCATCCTGTGCGATTTGTGGCCCGATAGATAGATACACTCATACCTTGGTACTTTGGACTAAAAGGGGGAGCATCGGTCTGACGAAGCATTGCCTGTAGCCACCGACACAGTGAACCTCCAATCTTTCACGGTGGTTGCTCCAAAGACACCCTTGAAGTGGTGAAATCCGCCTTATATTGACACTACCCCTAGAATGCCTATTGTCTTCATTAATAGGAAATATCGGTACACGTGCTCACTGATGATGTATGAGGTGAATGAACATGATCAAGTGTTTGGGTAGCAAGATGTAACGAATATATTAGAGAGAGAGAGAGAGAGAGAGAGAGAGAGAGAGAGAGAGAGAGAGAGAGAGAGAGAGAGAGAGTACTTTTATTCACAAAATGATTACAGTTTGTGAATAAGACTGATTTCCAGGGGCAGTCTTGTCACGTTACACAATGAAACAGCAGCGTCATCTTCACCTCCATGCCCTGCCATTGTCTCACGAGGTCTCCCAGATTTGTCATTTAATCATGTTGCTCCTCTGTCCTCGCGGGTGGGTGGGTCAGTGATGGTGGGGGGAAACCCGGTGTGCCCAGGCCGTGATCGAGGGGTGTGTCTGTGTCGCCTGCACCACATGCGCCTCGTTCTGTTGCTGGCTCAGTCCCGTGGTGTGACGGGACTGAGCCAGCATCGCTCTCATGGCCGCCATCTCTGCCTGTACCTTCTGTAGCACCATAATTAAGCTCCGTGGATCTTGGTTCTCCTCCAGAAGAGCTTGTGTTGTCTTCAGGTGCTTCACGCCCTGCCACAGTTCATCCACTTGCTTCTCTATTTTGGTGGAGGCCTTGGTGGTGCAAGGGTTGGTCGCGGAGCGTATAAAAACGGGTGACTCCGGGCAAGGAGAAGCGAGAACCGAGGCAGGAGGGGCATGAGCTGGTAACTGAGTCGCCTGTGACTACCGCTCCCTTATCAAAGCAGAGGGTGAAGGCGTGAGGTGTCCCGTGTCCTGCTGTGGGATCAGGGCCGTGTGGGGCTGACCTAGGCAAAGAAGGAGGAAGAGAGAGAAGAACGAAGGAATGAAGTAAACAAATAAAGAAAGAGAGAAATAGAAAAACTGAAAGCATGAAAAATATTAGAACCGAAATATTCCACTGACAGGTTTCCCAGGGAGTGGAGGGAAGGCGGCACTGGGGTGGGGTGGGGCAGGCAGCACTGGAGGGTGAGATGGCCGTTATCTCGTTCCTGGGGCGGTGGGCCTCGGGTTTCAGCTGACATTTGCCGCTCCAGGCGTTGTGTTCCATCAGTCTGGGCATCTGGGTACAATCCTCTCCCCGCTGAGGGCGTGCTCCTTGCAGATCTTGGCGTCGCGGTCCCCGGAGCGAAAGCCGCACCTCGCCCTGTTGTCACACTGCCACGCCCTGCGCCACCACTTGTGTCACCTGCCACAGAGCGCCGGCTTCTCCACACACCTCTCCTCTTTGTATGACATCACACCTGGTAATTCCAGTGTTGGTGGTGGGTCTCCCCTCCAGCAGGCAATCACCTAATTCCTTGGCTCCTCCGTGCGAGGGTGGGTGTTCCTTTTGGCCCACAGGATGCAGGGATGGACCTCTGCATCACTGCCGGCCACCAAGGAGAAGTTTTTTTTTTTTTTTTATGATCACTTTTTTTTTATTTTTGTTATGCTTGATGTGTCTTCGGTAATCCCCGTTAATTTAAAAATGGCACCATGGTGAGGATATCCACCTTCCACCAGGAACTTGACTGTATCACTGTGACGGTGATGATGGCTTGGCAGCCAGCTTTGCTTGCACCGAAAGATTGTCATGCCTGTTCGGCACTTCAGCAAGCCATAGTGCCGTGACCTGGGATGTTACTCTTGAGGGAAAGCCAGGCAGGACACTTGAGCAGGGACACTGCCATCAGGGCTTTGCAGCTTGCTCTTTTTCTACAGACCTGCACGCCTCAGAAGACTCACCATTATGGCCGGCAGTGACATGGCATGTCACTGCCGGCCTGTGTGTCAGGAGGAGGGGCACCACTGAGCATCACTCAGCGCGAGGGTGGCGGGGAGATAAGGCACCTCAGATACCTCAGGGAGCTGGCATCCGTCCGACTCTGCTGAGGTCACGGGATCAACTGGGGGCGGGGGTAGAGAAAGAGAGAGAGAGAGAGAGAGAGAGAGAGAGGGAGAGATGAATTGTGACTGTGACGGCCAGTGGGTGACCCTGACAGTGGCCAGTGGTGCATCTCTCTCTCTCTCTCTCTCTCTCTCTCTCTCTCTCTCTCTCTCTCTCTCTCTCTCTCTCTCTCTCTCTCTCTCTCTCTCTCAGATAAGTTAACACACACACACACACACACACAGATGAATCATGGCTATGTTATGGCTAGGGGGTGGTGACCTTCACAGTGACCAGTGGCGCACCTTTCTCTCTCTCTCTCTCTCTCTCTCTCTCTCTCCTCTCTCTCTCTCTCTCTCTCTCTCTCTCTCTCTCTCTCTCTCTCTCTCTCTCTCTCAGATAAATGAACACACACACACACACGCACACAAAGAGAGAGAGAGAGAGAGAGAGAGAGAGAGAGAGAGAGAGAGAGAGAGAGAGAGAGAGAGAGCATTGCACCAGGATCACTCAGCGGGTCTGCTGTTCCTCCAGACGTCACTGTTATAGAGAATTCTGACAGTTCAAACACAACAGTACAAGGCAAAAACGCTGGAACAATGAACTGCACGAGTTGTTGCATTGATGGAAGCAAACTGACCACCATCAACAAGAGGTCAGTTCTCAAAGCAGCGGCTCGTGTCCAGTGTTGCCAGTTTAGCGCGCGGGACTTTGAAATTGAGTCGGCTTCTGCAGATTTTGTCCGCTGCTTCAGAAATCTGTGAAAGCGAGTTCTGTTGTACCGAGGTGTGTGTACGTAGATTGATAAATTATTATTATTATTATTATTATTATTATTATTATTATTATTATTATTATTATTATGACATTTTTCTTCTATTCCTCCACACACACACACACACACACCAAACACCGTCGCTCTCCAACAGCCCTGAATAAAGTGTACGTTTGCGAGGTAAGCAGACAAGACCATTTAGTGAGAAAGGACGGAGGGGGTTACGACGCAGCAGAATATGAGGAACACCCTGAAAAATACATCTCCGTGTTTGCCCACAAGGTATGTTTGCACCAGATTGCCTTTGGTGAGGTGTGCGGGAATCTTGCGAATGTTTTTGTCGGTGTTTGGATGTATGTAGCGGTGTTTTGTGGTGTTTGGAGGTGTTTTTTGTGTAGCGGTGTTTGGGGGTGTTTGGGTGAGTGTAGCGGTGTTTGGGGGTCTTTGGATGTGTTTGGGCGTGTGTAGCAATGTTTTGTGGTGTTTGGGTGTGTGTAGCAATGTTTTGAGGTGTTTTGGGTGTGTTTGGGTGTGTGTAGCGGTGTTTTGTGGTGTTTGGATGTGTTTTGGGTGTGTGTAGCGATGTTTTGTGGTGTTTGGGGGTGTGTAGCGGTGTTTTGTGGTGTTTGGGGGTGTTTGGATGAGTGTAGCGATGTTTTGTGGTGTTTGGGGGTGTTTGGATGAGTGTAGCGATGTTTTGTGGTGTTTGGGGATGTTTGGGTGTGTGTAGCAATGTTTTGAGGTGTTTTGGATGTGTTTGGGTGTGTGTAGCGGTGTTTTGTGGTGTTTGGGGGTGTTTGGATGAGTGTAGCGATGTTTTGTGGTGTTTGGGGGTGTTTGGATGAGTGTAGCGATGTTTTGTGGTGTTTGGGGGTGTTTGGGTGTGTGTAGCAATGTTTTGAGGTGTTTTGGAGATGTTTGGGTGTGTGTCGCGGTGTTTGGGGGTCTTTGGATGTGTTTGGGTGAGTGTAGCGGTGTTTTGTGGTGTTTGGGGGTGTTTGGATGTGTGCAGCAATGTTTTGAGGTGTTTTGGAGATGTTTGGGTGTGTGTAGCGGTGTTTTCTGGTGTTTTGGGATGTTTGGGTGAGTGTAGCGATGTTTTGTGGTGTTTGGGTGTGTGTAGCAGTGTTTGAGCCAGTTATTACTATTACTAGCACTAACACCACCATCACCACCACCACCATCACTACTACTACTACTGCTACACCAGCCTTGCTACATCCCTTATGACACTTCAGTATCTCTGAGATTAATCTTACCCTACCACCACCACCACCACTACCACTGCTACTCCTTCAGATCGCGCCCTATGCATCAGTTATCATCAATGGTATCTACTGGGCTGTAAATTCTCCCAAGCTGCTCACCATCCCTGACGCCAAGTACCTGCTCCAGCCTGTCTACACGCCTTGGCTGCCTACGTCGGTGAGTATTGGTAGATTAACTTGGGTTAGGTGATGTGAAATATTTACTTGATTTCTGTGATTTATTTATTTATTTATTTATTTATGTAGTAGGGGTAGCCGGCCAAGAGCAACAAAATGATGATAAAAAAAAAAAGAGGGCCACAGATTCCTTTCCCAGAGTCAAAAGTACTCGTCAAAATTTTTAAAAATAACAGTTTTGGAATCTCCCTCTTGAAGGAGTGCAAGTCATAAGGAGGTGGAAATACAGAAGCAGGCAGGGAGTTCCAGAGTTTACCAGAGAATGGGATGAATGATTGAGAATACTGGTTAACTCTTGCATTAGAGAGGTGGACAGAATAGTGGTGAGAGAAAGAAGAAAGTCTTGTGCAGGAGAAAGAAAGAGTTGCGCGGGAGGAGGGGGAGGCATGTAGTTAGCAAGATGAGAAGAGCAGTTAGCATGAAAATAGCGGTAGAAGACAGCTAGAGATGCAACACTGCGGCGGTGAGAGAGAGGCTGAAGACACTCAGTTAGAGGAGAGGAGTTGATGAGATGAAGAACTTTTTTATCCACCCTGTCTGGCAGAGCGGTATGAGAAGAACCCTCCCCCCCTACACGTGAAGCACACTCCATACATGGACGGATAAGGCCCTTGTACAGAGTTATCAGCTGGGGGGGGTGAGAAAAACTGGCGGAGACGTCTCAGAACACTTAACTTCACAGAAGCTGTTTTAGCTAGAGATGAGATGTGAAGCTTCCAGTTCAGATTATAAGTAAAGGACAGACCGAGGATGTTCAGTGTGGAAGAGGGGGGACAGTTGAGTGTCACTGAAGAAGAGGGGAGAGTTGTCTGGAAGGTTGTGTCCAGTTAATAGATGGAGGAATTGACTTTTTGAGCCACTGAACAATACCAAGTTTGCTCTGCCCTAATCACAAATCATACCTCCTCTAGCACATTTCCACTCTCTCTAACATAGTTTCACCCTTTGCCCACAGCTCGGTTCCCCTTCACTGCCTCACAGAATGTTGGCCATCTGTGACATCTCAGCTGATCCAGGAGGTTCCATTGAATTCATGTCAGAGTGTACGACTATAGATACACCATTCTGCTTGTATGACGCTGACCAGAACAAGGACACTAAAAGGTAGGCAGTAGTGGTGGTGGTGATGTGAGAGAGAGAGAGAGAGAGAGAGAGAGAGAGAGAGAGAGAGAGAGAGAGAGAGAGAGAGAGAGAGAGAGAGAGAAATACCCTTGAAAACATACAAGACTTGAAAGAAGATAAGATAGTGTATCAAAAAGGAAAATGAATTAATTCTTCTTAACAAAAACACCCAAAATATTTTAACAAGTATTCTTCATCCTTAAATGACTAATATTGTTTTCGTTTTGTGAAGCGTGTTCGTAATTCTGTTGGTAGTAGTAGTAGTAGTAGTAGAAGTAGTAGTAATATATTCTAGGGCATTCGACTTAAGAGAAGAACTACGCTGTCCTTCCTTGAACTTGGCAGCGCGTATAGTGTGTGCTGTACTGCCATCCCATTGTCCTTGCCAGATACAATCCTGAGTACCAAGTTAGTCTGGGTCCACTATAGGTTGACTGAAGCTCGATCTCTGGCGCCTACGCAAGTTTGTAAGGTCACAGTTGATTGGCTGTAATGCTCTCTGGCTAGCACTCCCGTCTTTCATGTTGAAGTGAGACATACTGTAAACCACAGCTCACCTTCTGCAGGATGGCCAGTTTTGGGTGACACCATCAGACGCAGCAGTGCCTAGGATCAAGATAAACTATAAAAAAAAAAAATAAATAAATAAATAAATTCACAAAACAAAAAAGATGGTCTAACACAACGGAAATGACGAAAACGGCCGAAACAGACCAAAACACTCCTGAAACACCGCATTGTAACACGTGTAAAATCCCAAAAAACACGCCAAACACCACAAAACGCACCGAAACACACACAAAACACCAGAAAACATCCCGTAACACACTCAAACACATCAAAACTCAACAAAACACACCCAAAACACACACAAAACACGCCGTAACACACCCACACACCTCAAAACACACCAAAAACACCTCAAAACACATCAAAACACCTCAAAACGCCTTGTAGCACACCAGAACACACCCAAACACCACAACATTCCCCATAACACACCAAAACACCCCGGAAACACACCAAAACTCAAAACACTGAGCTTCCCTCTCACTGACAGCTTCAAGGGCCCCGGGGTGCTTGTATGCAGTATTGACAACATGCCAACCCAGCTACCAAGAGAGGCCACAGACTTCTTCGGGTCGCTGCTCCTTCCCCACATGTACGACATCTTGCAGAGTGACGCTACAGCTCCCTTTGTGCCCGAGCAACACACGAGAGAGGTGGCTGGGGTGGGTACGGTCTTGTTGTTGTTGTTACTTATTATTGTTGTTACTCTAGTATTATTGTTATTGTTGTTTTAAGTGTAGATTGCTCAGATTTCTATTCGAGGTGTGTTGCTGTGTTTTCCTGTGTTTTACTGCGGGTCTTT
>NW_026973670.1:1550000-1552500 GCF_035594125.1 Scylla paramamosain
CCATACAGCTTACATCCGACTGTGGCTTCTGCTTGCATTGACGCTAAGGTGTGTGTGTGTGTGTGTGTGGATATTTGGGTGTCTGGCTGAATATAAGTGGATATTTGTGGGTTTTGTTAATATTTGAGTGTTTGTGTGGATATCTGGGTGTTTGTGTGGATATTTTTATTTCTGTCGATGTATGTGTGGATATGTGGATTTTGTGGGTGTTTGTGTGCATGTAAGGATACATTTTTGGGATTTGTGTGGATATGTGTGTGGATAAATTAGTTTTTTTTTTTTTAATGTGAATGTTTTTGTGTGGATGTTGTGTGGATATTCAATGGTGTGTGTGTGTGTGTGTGTGTGAGGATACATATTGTGTGAATATTTTTTGGGGGTGAAAACTCGCTGGACATCAACACAGCAAAAACACGGAAAAAACAGCAAAAAACACAGCAAAAACACGAAAAACACACTTTAAACACACAAAACATCCCAAAAATACACACAAAACGCACACAACTCATTAAACATGCAAAGAAACACACCAAGACACCCAAAAACACCTACCAGCACCTCCACCACCACCACTGCTATGCCACCACTGCCACAGACGCACCTGGTCACCGCAAGTTACCTCACGCCGGGCATGAAGGAGTTACACGAGGCTGCAGTGGACGCTGGCATCACTATTGTCAATGAGGTGGGACTTGACCCAGGCATCGACCACCTACTGGCTATGGAGTGCTTCGACCAGGTAAGAGGGCGGGAGAGTGGGATGGATCTGAATGGGGGAACTTACAGGAAAGCTACGGAAACAGCATTGGTCTTTAATCATTATTACTTCTCAAGGTGTTTTTCTTGTTGATAATGTAAGGACTTCGTTAATCTGTCACTAGAACCACAGCCACACTCTTGAAAACTTTGTAAATTCAACTAGAGCGTCTTGAAAATTGTTAGCATCGCTTTGTTCTCTCGTCTCGAGCATTTTCCAAGGCCACAGAGAATGTTTTTCCTGTTAATGATGTACAGAATTCATTAATCTGTCACTAGAATCACAGCCACACTCTTAAAAACGGTGCAGCTTCAACTAGAGCGACGTGGAAGTGCTTGAGAATAAGAGAGAGGACAGAGAGAGGTTTTCACTGCACCAAAAGGAACCCTGAGCTGTGTGTGCGTGCTTGAGTGGGTGTGGGAGAGGAGAGAGTGAGGACTGGGTGATGATGGACTTGGATGGGAGGAAGATCAAAAAGCAGAGAGAGAGAGAGAGACAGAGAGAGAGAGAGAGAGAGAGAGAGAGAGAGATTTGTGTGTGTGGGTATTATGTATGTTGCCCACACAAGAACAAGTCATCACACACACACACACACACACACACACTCATTTATACACCAATGAAGGAACGTGGGTGATTGTAGTGTTGCTGGGAAAATGTTATTCTCACCAATGGCTGTCTTGAGGTGGCAACTGTGTGTGTGTGTGTGTGTGTGTGTGTGTTCAAGGTTGTGTGTGAAGAATTACAAGTGTTATGGTAATGTAAATATCAATAACAAATATATTCCTTAATTTAACGAAAAATAAATAATAATGAAAATAAAACGTTCACATCACTGGGAACGCCGAACCTGACCTGACCTGACCAAGCTAAACCAAACCTGACCTGACCTGACCTAACCAAGCCAAACCAAACCTGACCTGACCTGACCTGACCTAACCAAGCCAAACCAAACCTGACCTGACCTGACGTAACCAAGCCAAACCAAATCTGACCTGACCTGACGTAACTAAGCCAAACCAAACTTGACCTGACCTAACCAAACCAAGGAAAACCAAACCTGACCTGACCTAACTCAGCCAAACCTGACCTGACATGATCAAACCAAGCCAAACCTGACCTAGCCTGACCACTCATCTCCCAACAATACCCACACAGATCCACTCAGGAGGCGGAAAAGTAGATAAATTCATCTCTTTCTGCGGTGGCCTACCAGCTCCACAGTGGTCCACAAATCCACTTCGATACAAGTTTTCGTGGAGTCCGAGAGGCGTCTTGCTCAACACACTGTCCCCAGCACGCTACCTTGAAGATGGCCAGGTGAGAGGGTGAGGAGACGGTGAAAATGAGAGTGAGGGGAGTGACAGGTAACACATTTGGATGAACAAGGTGACGGAGAGAAATGAGAGAGGGGTGACAGAGACTACTACTACTACTACTACTACTACTACTACTACTACTACTACTACATTTCAGGTAGTGGATATAGCTAGTGGAGGTGAACTACTGAAGGCCACAAAACCGTACACTGCTCTTCCTGGTTTCAATCTCGAGGGCTTCCCCAACAGAGACTCCACCATCTACAGGGAATTGTATGGTATTCCGGAGGCTTCCACTGTGCTGAGAGGGACCCTGAGGTGAGTGGAGGAGTGTGGGAGAAGTAGGAATAAGCAGTTGATGAATTTGAATGGGTGAGAGACTTCGAGAGGGAGCGAAAGAAGGGGAGAATTTAGAGTGGGAGAA
>NW_026973670.1:1555000-1575000 GCF_035594125.1 Scylla paramamosain
CAATATAATACAATGTACCATTTTTCCTGACTCAGCCTTCTCGCCATGTTATCCTCGCACAGTGTTCATCCCTCTGTCCTCTTATAACCTACCATTCCTCTCCCCCAGTGACAGCTATTACCGCCGTCACAAGCTGTCCTCTGCTCCACTCCTTGTCTCCTGCACCCCCCACACTCCTCTCTCCTCCTGTCACTAAGCGTGCTAACCCCACTCTTTCACATACCTGTCTTTACATCCCTGCTCTCCACCTCTCCTCTATCCTTTCTGTACGTTTCAAATTTCCCGCCTTGCCACTTCAAAGAGTTGCCCCGAGAGGCAGCCAATCACAGGACACCTAGACCAAAACTGTAACAGAGCGGCGTGCTTGGCTGGCAGCAACATCCATTGTTTTTGTGTGGATTTGTGGCGTTATTTGCACACACCGGGACGCGAGGTGGTGAAGGAAGTGTTCAGTAAGTGTGAGATGGACTGTCAGTAGTGTGACGTGACGGAGTGACAAGGTAAGCAGAACATTTATTTCTGATAGGACGCTGAAACTTGTGGGTCTTGACGCTACAGGTGGCTCGTGGTAACTCCTGACCCATCGTTAGGATTAGAATTTCTGCTTTTAGAATATCATCTTTTATACTTTATAGCTGGGAGAAGGTAAGTGAGGGATTGTACAGCCAAGTGTGAATATGTGTGTGTGGAGGGACCTTGGGCGTGCACTTGTATGTATGTTGTATTGTAGGGGCAGAAGGCAAGCACCTGAAAAGTCAAGCAGCAGGACTCGACAAGCACAAGCAGCCAGACCAGTAAACTTGAGAGAAAACAGATAATGAACGTGAAATTGCCTTTGTCATGTGTCGAGTTTGTGATATTTCAGACGCCAGCAACAATCATGTAAGTATTGCAGTTACTGGTGATTAAGAGGGATTGAGAAGGTACCTGGGCGATTAAGAGCCCTGAGGATTGCATGATGATGGAGGTGAAATCAGACGCAGAAAAGGAGGTGAAATGAGATGTGAAGGAGGGCAGGAGGTAAGGGTGGCGAGAGAGGGGAAGATGGAGATGTGATCGAGGCAAGTGGAAGATGGAGTGGAGACAATGGATGGGGCCGAGATGGGAGATAAGGGGAGGGAAATGCTGAGTGGTATAAATATTTCGTTGACATACAGTTCTTGGCATATAGTTTTTGACCACTACTTCGGGACGGCATCTCAGTGGCCTTTTTTTTTTTTTTTTTAGATTTTTGTTGTCCTTGGCCGGTGTCCCTTCTACAAAAAAAAAAAAAAAAAAAAAAAGGCCAGTTATCAATTATAAGACCACACAAGGATGCTTAAAAACAATAGGACTGAAGAGAAGTACATGTAAGAGATTAAAGGCGAATGCAGTTTAATATTAACAAATGCAAAGTACTTGGGTTGATATTTAGGAGTGTTCAAAGGAGAAGAATTGTATTTGGCGCTTGTTAGACCCCGGTTATATTACGGTGCGCAGTTGTGGTTAGAGTGTAGCCTAATATTGATGTCAAGTGTTTATTTGAACCGACGAGACGTTGTTGGCAGGCTGGGTCGTCAAATAATCATTACTTTTATACGGACTGCTGAAGAACATGACCAAATATATCATATCATAACACTCCTGAGCATTCTCCTTCACGGCCATTATGGATTAGGCTATAAAACTAATCTGCATCTATTATTATGTAATTGTCTACCGCTGTGTTGGAATCTGGCGCCGCACGACCTGGTTTTCTAGTCCCTTCTCATGGATTTCAGTCCCAAACAGTGATGCATCGAGACTTGTACCTCAGATACTTGCTTTACTTGTTTAGCTCAGTGTGTTTAGCTCAGAGTGGGATTAATGTACCTTTGATTGCTCTCTGTACATTGGGCGTGTGTGTGTGACGTTTGTGTGCCTAGTATTTGTGTGTGTGTGTGTGTGTGTGTGTGACGTTTGTGTGCCTAGTATTTGTGTGTGTGTGTGTGTGTGTTCCAGTTTGCCCAGTTTGTCTGTCTGTCTGTTTCTTTTTGTCAGTCTGTTACTGGTGTAATATAATGGCGTTGAAAGTCTAACGAGGAAAGAATTGATTCGCAATAATTAGAGTCAAGAGTCACGAAGCTGGGAGTTTAGTACATCTGTCTCTGCCCTTGTGGTGTTGGCCAGGTCAGCACAACGTCAAGGGGCAGTGTTCAGTATCAGGTCAGGGTGTACGGCGGGTGAAATATTTATTTTCTGGTGAGTTAAATGTTGTACGTATCATTTGAAATTGTGCTTGTTGGTGAATTTTTCTGTATCACGCTAGGCTTGCTCGGGAAAATAGGCTTCTTTTTTTGTTTTTTTCCTTTAGTGAGTGAAATATTATTATTATTATTATTATTATTATTATTATTATTATTATCATTATTATTATCATCATTATTATTATTATTTCCCTCTGGTGAGTTGGAATATTGTGTCAGTCTAGCAGATGAAACCTTTATTATTCATTGATTTATTTTTCTTCTGGTGAGTAAAATGCTATACTTCTCAATACGCAGTGCATGGGTTAGCGAAATTCACAATACGCACATTAGGCTCCCTCGGATGAAATGCCCTTTTTATTTATTTTGTTTAATATTCGTCACAGCGTCACTTTTCAGCTGGCAACCGTGTACGCAATCTTAACGGTGGATGGAAGAGACGAGATAGGAGGTGGAGGTGGGGGAAGGCAGGTGGAGAGACTTGAGGCTTTGGTAGATGAGACAGAAGACTATAGCTGAAGGTGGAGTGACTGCGAGTGGAGGAGAACAAGGCAGTAGATGGAAGAAGAGGGAATAGGAGGTGGAGGAAGAGGTCAGGCAGTGAGTGACGACGTGAGGCAGCAGATTGAGGTAATTAATGACGGTGTGTGGAAGAAGAAGACAGTGGATGGATGTATAGAGAGCCAGTGGGCGGAGGAAGCAGGGTGGAGTGGAGGTGGAGGGACACGGCTCCTTCGTCATTGTTACCACTTTTGAGAACTTGAGATGAAACACTTAACACGATAGCGTTTCATTCTCTGATCACACGGTCGTTACTTGTTAGCAAATTCAAGGCCCACGCAGGAGGAGGAGGAGGAGGAGGAGGAGAAGGGGGAAGTCACAAGCATCTACAAGACTTAGCAGTGGGTGTCCCTCTGTCACTCCTGGGCCAGACCATCCAAGCTTACAGAGACGAGCCTGCAGACAGACCATCCAGACCTCCAAAAAATCCCAGCAGACGCTACAGACGCTTAAAAGAAATTGAAATTGAAATGTTAGCAAGCTGAGTGGATGGATGAGGCAAGCAGTCCGGCATGTGCAAACTTCCAAGTGGACAGACAGGTGGATGAAACAGAGCCCACTAACGAAAAGGAAAGTGAAGAGTACGTGTCTGTTGACGCGTGCACCTTCACCGCAAAGCACAGGAGACATCATCTCACACGCAACGCAGTCTAGCACACCAAACAGCCACCTCACGAGATTACCTGAGGAGAGAAGTGCCGGAACTGTGGAATGTAACGTTGAAAGTGAGAAAACTGCAAGATAGAGGTCAGAATGCTGGTACTGTGCAAGAGAGGGAGTGTAGAATCTGTGCATTAAAGAGGTGGGAGAACGGGTCTATTCCTGAAGTGAGAAACTTGCAGGAGTCGATAGCTGTAGGTGGAATGAGAGTAAGTGGAAGAGACAAGGCAGGAGATGGAAGAGGAGGGAAGGTAAGTGGAGGAAGAGGTTAGGCAGAGTGAAGACGCAGGCGAGGATTACAGAAAGCGTTGTAACAGTTCAAAGGGTGTTGTGATGGGAAGAAACTACGTCTTTACTGGATCAAGACGCTTCACTGGCCGATTCTGGACTTGCTTCTGGGTCCCGTTTTCTTTGAGGATTGGTAGCTGCAGTGGCGCGCTTTTTTTTTTTTTTTTTTTTTTTTTTTTTTTTTTGTCGTCCTTTGCCGGAATTCCTTTTTCATAAATAAAAAAGGAAAAGAAAAAGAAAAATTACCCCAGCTCACTTGAGCGTGTGTAGAGAAATTTGAAATGTGATATCATTGCTTTAACTGAAACTTGGTTAGATATGTCAGGAAAAGTATTTAATCCAGAGGTTAAGATAGATGGTATACACTGTTCTATAAAGATGGGGAAAACAGGAGAGGAGGAGGCGCCGCGTTATACGTTAGGGACACATTACAGTGTTGTATCAACAGTAGAATTAAAACAGCTAACAAAGCAGAGTCGATATGGGTAGATATTAAGGAAGGATCGCAGTCAGTAGTACTAGGGGTAGTTTACAGACCACCGACCAGTACAGAGGAAATTAACACCTCACTGTGGCAGGAATTAAATACAGCAGGCAGGTACAGTCAGGTATGTGTGGTAGGAGATTTTAATTTTAGGAATATCGACTGGAGTCTGATTGTGGGTAACAAGGAAGCAGAGGAATTTCTTAAGGTAATTCAGGATAATTTTTTAAAAGGGGGAATAATATTCTAGATTTAATTCTTACTAGCAGGGAGGAAGCAGTCACGCAGGTAGAGGTTGGAGGACAGCTAGGTAACAGTGACCATAGGGAAATTAGGTACAATTTAGGATGGGAAGAAATTGTTAGAAACAAAAACACTAGTAAAATACCTGACTTTAGGAGAGCAGATTTTGAAGAATTAAAAAGGTACCTCCAAGGAGTGGACTGGCAAAGGATGCAGGGTGAGGTCAGGTCAGGGACGGAGTTCAGAGAGATAAGGCAGGATGAGAGAGGTGAGATGAGGCGTGAGGGAAGATGTGTCCAGAAGGGGAGGGGGAAAGAGGAAGAGGGAGATAGGTGTGAGTATGTTGGAATGTCAGGTCATGCTGAAATGAGAGAGGTGAGGTCGAGGCGAGTAGATGAGGGAGTGGAGAGGATGGTAGGGGCCGAGATGAGGTGATTAGGTGAGGTAAATGTAGATGAATTGTATAAATATTTCGTAGATAAAGTTCATACAGGTCAGTTAGCAAATATCCCGTATAGAACAATAAGATCACAAAAAAATGACCCTAAATGGATGACTGCTAGATTAAAGCATTATATAGGGCGTAAGAGAAGTATATATAAGAGATTAAGGGCAGGTGAAGAAGTTTTAAGGACACAATATAATGAATTAGTTAGAACAGTCAGGAAGTTAACAAAGAAAGCTAAGGACAATTATGAATGAAAGGTAGCCAGCCAGGCGAAGACGGACCCCAAAGAATTTTATCAGGTATACAGGACGAAAAATAAGGATACTGTAGGTCCATTAAAGGCAGCAGATGGGGAGCTGGTTAGTTCTGGGGAGGAGATTAGTAAACTTCTGAATGATTATTTTTTAACTGTCTTCACCCAGGAAAACATGCAGGATATGCCAGATAGTGAACAGGTGTTTAGAGCAGATGAGAATGAGAAGCTGACAGATATTTCCATAACTAGGGAGATAGTGGAACAGGAGATAGACAGGCTAAAAAAGTTCAAGACACCAGGACCTGATGAAATATATCCCAGAGTACTTAAGGAATGTAAAAAGATTATTAGTGAGCCGTTAGTTTCTGTCTTTAGGAAATCACTGGAGTCGGGTGAGGTACCAGTAATGTGGAGGCAGGCTAATGTAGTACCCATCTTTGAGAAAGGAGATAAAACTTTAGCGTCTAATTATAGACCTGTCAGCTTAACTTCAGTTGTAGGTAAAATGTTAGAGTCAATAATAGCGAGGAACATTAGGGAACATTTAGACAAACATAACTTGATAAATCAGTCACAGCATGGCTTCACGAAGGGGAAGTCTTGCCTGACAAACTTGTTAAGTTTTTACAGTAAGGTGTACGAGGCAGTAGATAATGGTGATAGTTATGATATCTTATATCTGGACTTTAGTAAAGCATTCGACAAGGTGCCCCATCAAAGGCTCCTGAGAAAGGTTAGGGCACACGGGATAGATGGGAGGGTGTTAGGCTGGATAGGGTCATGGCCATTGTTATTTCTAATATATATCAATGACTTGGATAGTGGAATTAGTAGTGATGTTAGTAAATTTGCGGATGACACAAAGATAGGTAGATTAATTAGGTCAGAATCGGATGCCATCGCCTTGCAGGCAGATTTAGATAGAATGAATGAATGGACGGATTGATGGCAAATGTGATTTAATATCAATAAATGCAAAGTGCTTAGCGTAAGTAGAGGAAACCCACACAATAGGTACACATTAGACAACCAAACTCTGGTAGGTACAGGGTACGAGAAAGATTTAGGAGTTATAGTTAGCTCTGAACTCCGTCTAGGGAAACAATGCATAGAAGCCAGAAACAAGGCAAATAGGGTACTAGGATTCATTTTTAGGAGTGTTAAAAGTAGAAGGCCGGAAGTAATATTAAAGTTATACTTGGCGCTAGTCAGACCTCATCTAGACTACGCGGTGCAGTTCTGGTCCCCACATTACAGGAAAGATATAGGTCTATTAGAATCAGTACAGAGGAGAATGACTAAAAGGATACAGGGGATGAGGAGTATCCCTTACGAGGCGAGGTTGAAGCTGTTAAATTTACATTCTTTAGAAAGACGTAGGTTAAGAGGTGACGTGACAGAAGTCTTTAAGTGGTATAAGGGTTACAACAAGCGAGACGTAAGCAAAATTCTTAGGATCAGCAACCAGGGTAGAACAAGAAAAATAACGGGTTCAATAAATAACGGGTTCAAGCTTGAAAAATTTAGGTTTAGGAAGGAGATAGGAAAAAAATGGTTCTCAAATAGAGTGGTAGACGAGTGGAACGGACTCAGTAATCATGTAGTTAGTGCTAGGACACTAGAGAGCTTTAAGAGAAGATTAGACAAGTTTATGGATGGGGATAGCAGATGGAAATAGGTAGGTATATTTCATACAGGGACTGCCACGTGTAAGCCTGGTCGCTTCTTGCAGCTTCCCCTATTTCTTATGTTATGTTCTTATTTTTATTTATTTATTTATGTTATTTATTTATTTATTTATTTTTGTGAGTGTGTGTATATTTTTTGTGCGTTTTCATGACTTACGATTTAGTGTGAGAAATAAATGTCAAGTGGCGGTGTTCACGCATATTTATTTAATCCTTTAAGACTTCCAGTAGGTGAACTGAACCTAAACAGAACACGTAGCAGCAAGCACCACACACTCCCTGACTACAACATGACTCTACGCACTTAGAGAACAGAGCTTAACATCACTTCCCCTCCCCTCAGAAAATAATGAAAACCTCTTGTAATAGAAACTTCCTGTAAATCAATGACATTTCGTGTGATAATTTTGTCAAACAGTGGAATCTGTATTTAAGAGATGCTTGTCAATGTGTGACCGAGATATTGACAATACGCAGATGTGGTCAGTACATTTTCACACCCGACACTCCTGGAGCCTGCCGCCATTATGAAATACGTACAGCAAGAAAACAGTTAGGTATTCTGTGATGGTAATTAATCGTTGGTGACTTCCTGGCTTTCACGTTTACCAGTGGCGGTGACGTAAGCTTAGGAAGTGCAGTTAAGTTGTCAGTGTCTGTAAATGATGAGTTATCAGTGTTTTGTAGCTAAGTATGATGTTCCTGGGTTTGGTTGAATGAATCTTAGGTTTATCAGTAACTGAAGTAATGTTGCTTAGAAAGTGTAGGTAATGTACATCTTTCAGTAAGCCGTGAGTTATCAGCGCTGTTTACTAGTTAAGTCTGATTTCCTGCGTTTGAATGAATGAATGCTGCCAAGGAAGTGGATGAATGTCACGTAATTCTCCCTAAAAGCAGGCAACCGCACGCAGGCTGTATCGGTCATGAGGTCAATGTCGACAGCTGTGCGAGGAAGTGAGAACAGCAGGCAACCACAGACTGTACCGGTCATGAGGTCAATGTCGACAGCTGTGCGAGGAAGTGAGAACAGCAGGCAACCACAGACTGTACCGGTCATGAGGTCAATGTCGACAGCTGTGCGAGGAAGTGAGAACAGCAGGCAACCACAGACTGTACCGGTCATGAGGTCAATGTCGACAGCTGTGCGAGGAAGGAAGAGCAGCAGGCAACCACAGACTGTACCGGGTATGAAGTAAGGATGAAGCGCCGTACGAGAAGATACAACGAGGCTGCAATGACACCGAAATCTCGAGGCACTGAACATGTCGGCAGAACACATTTCATACAGTGACACCATCTGACCTCTTCATTATACTGTAGAACACGGACCTTGGCAGTGACCTCGCACAAGAGAGCAGGAAGAATAAGGTTGTCGTGCTGCCGAAGTCCATGCATTGTAGAATAATCTCAGCTGGAGGAGCCGCCTTGTGACACCATCTGAATTTCGTATTGCATGTCGCGCTAATGCCTTAATGAATAAGACACAAGAAATTAGGTATCTTTATGAAGCAGGTTCACACTACAGTAGGTAAAAATAGAGGATGAATTCAGTCCTGCAAAGCGTCTTGGCATCCAACACAACAGTTACTACCACACAAAGCATCGTTACCTGCTCCCCGCCAGCACCCCGGCAATGAACGCTTCCAGCACCCAAGGAGTACTGCCTCTCCTACAGCAGTTTGATCATTAAAAGCGTGTTTCAAGATACAAGACGAGGCCATTGACAGAGTGGGGGAGGAAAGATGCTGGAGGTGGTACTGGTCGAGTCCATTAATAGATTGGGCAGGGTTTGGTAAAGAGGACGAAGAAAATGAGGGCGAGTCCATTCTCATAGTAGGGGGAAGACACAGGGCGAGTCCATTATACGCTTGGGTTGAAGGGACGGTAAGGTTTGGTAAGGTAGAGACAGAAGGGGGAGAGGGAATAGCTTGTTAGGGTGGGCGAGTCCATTTCACAGTAGGGGAGGACACAGGGCGAGTCCATTGTGTGACCTTGACTACATTTGAGTCTGTTAGACCTTCACTTTCATTTGACCTTGACCTAGATACTGACTGACCTGCCCCAACACGCCCTTCGCGACTCTCTACCTACTCACGACTCGTTTACTCAGTTATCCGAATCTGTGGCAAGTTTTTTTTCCGGCACTGAGTTCGAATATTTTTTTTTTTTTTACTTTTATTTTTAATCATGAGCTAGTTGCCAGTCTCGTCGTGAACCACAGCATTTTTTTTTTTTTCACACCAGAGAAGATTAAGAAGAAAATAACCAAGTAAACAAAGAAAACGAATTGAAGTCTTTTATTTGACCAAACAACACGTAAACTCCACTGCACAAACAAATTGACGTCTTTTATTTGACCAAACAACACGCAAACTCCACTGCACAAGACCACCAACACCACAGCATCTTTTCAACAGAGTGGCCTTCGAAAATTTTCCCTCTAGTCCGAACACCGTCAGTAATACAATGCTATCGTAGGCGCCCCATGTTCATTCAGTGCGCCTAGGAAAGAGACGAAACCTTTACTCGTGTCGATACGAAATATATTCTCTTAAATGGCTCAGACTCTTCACAGCATCCAAAACATCAAAAAGCTCACTCAAGTTTCAGCACCGGTAGTACAGATCATACTCTTTATTAGGTGCCCAAACTTCGCTGCACCTCGCGGTAACTTCAGCGTACTTTTTATAATATATTTAAGAGTCATTCTAGACAAGGGGACCAAAAGACAGCGAAAAAAACAAAAAGCAACTGAAGATACCACGTGTCCCGTTCTCTGCCTTACCACCTCACTTGGGTTAAACATTCTCAGACACTCCTCCAGCCTTTATTCCCTTCACACCACGGCGCTTGTAACACACACACACACACACACACACACACACACGTCTGGGGTCAGGAAGCAATACATATATCCTGCTTTAATAACTGATGGGGATAATAACAGTACAATTTGCAGCAGCATCAGCCAGATATTGCAGATTTGATATGGCGAATTCTTTCAAGAGCGAAGTTTCGAGACAAGTAAGTATTCTCCAATTCAAGATATGTTTTTCTTTTTTCAGGGACTGGCGCCTCGGTGTATATTTTCTTATATATATTTTTTTTGTTGCCCTTGTCATTACCGATCTTAAATACAAAAATAAATAAATAAATAAGACATTGTAATGAAATACGATCTCAGTTCCAGCCACGGCACCAAATGAGAGAGAAATGCAATGTGATGGCTTGTGTTCATGAGTGCTCAGCATCCAGGAGCCAGCAGTCAAGGGCGTGCTCTCATCCACCAGTGTCCGCCGCGTCGAGCCAAGCACCGCCATGAGTGGAGGGACACGGGCCTGTGGTGGCGGGAACAGGCGGGAGCAGGACCTGTACTAGTGAGGTGGCTCTGCTCCGTCATCTGTTTTTCCCCCTAGACACGCAGTAGATGTAATTTTGCAACTAAATAAATGAAAGTATGGGAATTATGTAGGTTTTCAAGTCTGCTGCCTTTCTCTCTCCATCTGTTACTGGTCAGGGAGCGTGCGTGACTTAAAGCCTCTCAACTAACTGGGGCAAATTGACTTATCGGCGTTACAAGTGCATCTTTCCTCCCCACTCACGGCCACAGTCCACAGGAAGTGACCAGTAGTAATTTCCATTGTCAATATTCACCGTGTCTTTGTGGTGACGCGTGGCTGGGGTTCTCTCTAGTGTTCATGCGCATTTTGTTTGCTCTGTTAAGTTTTTGGGTTTGTAGCCACGAGTGAGAGGCAGAGAAGTCACGGTGATAGCATTTCGTCATTGATCTTCACATGTCGGGCTTCAGCGGTGACCATACAACAAAATAAGAGAATTTAGAAAACGTGAAATTTCGAGACTCGTACGAAAATTGGAGGCAGGCAGGGAAAATTGGAGGGAGGCAGTGAGGAAAAGCCACGATAAAGGCATCTCCACTGCTTCCCTTCAGCTGCCGTGCCCTGAGACAATTCCTCACTGCCTCCAACGATTTTTGATTGACGTCTGGAATTTTCGTTTTTAAATCCACACGTTTTGCTGTTATGGACACAATGTGGAGTTTTCATAACTAGTGGTTGTGAGCAGGTGGCAGCACAGACACAAACTCTTCTCTCACATACAAGCAATATCAGATATACCTACAGTGTTATTCTGTTTACAAGATGCAATGGCCTTATATAATACAGTTTTCTACGTAATCCCTTCTAAGTAGTAACACAAGTAAAATCAAACTCTTTTCATGAACAAATGTATACAAGTTGATTTTCTAGTGAATAGCTTTTTAGATTTATTTGGTCACCTTAAGATTTCCAAATGAATACACTCTTGATTGGAAACGTCTTAATCTAGACGACAGTAAACAAAGGCAACATGTCTGTGACAGTCAAAAGTCCACATTACATACATCTCCTTCCTAGTTTATGGAAACGGCAATTTTAATAAAAAAAAAAAAAAAAATTGTCAACTGGAGTGTCCTGGCGATAGTAATGGTGTATCGCACCAAAACAAACACCTGACTCGCCGCGCTGGTTGAACTTAAGAAACACGTTGTTGGACAAGAAGGTGAGTGTTGGTGCGGTGCCCATCTCCACTACGCCCTAAGCAATGGATTACGGCAGCTGGACACTACAGCAGCAGCAGGACCGCCTGAGAGATGTTTGTTTTGGTTTTCGATTACTTTGCCTTGTCGCTCGCTTCGTGAGAGGGATGCTAAAATACCCGCAAAAAAAAATAGATAAATAAAAAAATAAAATAAAACTAGAGCCATATATCACGATGTTAGTGAGTAGGTTGTGTCATGCTATATAGTACAGTGTGACTTATTTTTCATTGTCTAAATCAATAGTTTTTATACTTGTAATATGCTTTAAGATAATGCTAGCAGTTTACTCGATAATTACACACAAAAAAAAATAATAGTTTGACCACATTCTGTCAATATTTTCCATACCGGATATTGAAAAGTCGATACATCATTTCAATAGTATCATGATGATCAATGTTCTATGCATCTTTACGCACCTGGGATTTACTACAACAATATCTTAGCTGTCTTTCCTACAGTTAGATGACCAGCAACATCTAGCGGTTTAGTTCCGAAAACTCCCTATTGAAGCCTGACACGTGAAGATCTATGACGAAATATCACTGTGACTCGCCTGCCTCGCATTCATCACTACAAAGACAAATGAACACAGCATAATGCGTCTCACCTAAAGAGCTGCGCCGGTCACGCCTCACCACAGACACAATGAGCACTACTAGCACACTGAACGTCATGCTGGTCACTGTTGCCGTGGACCCCAGTGGCGGAGAAAGATGCACTTGAGATGCCAATAAGTCAATTGTCCCGGCCCATTTCTTTACGCTCTGGGAGGCTCAAGTATTAATCTTGCAGTGTGGTAAAGCACAGACATTTTTCTATCTATTGTTTTACACCCTCTTCTTTTCATCCCATAATTCTCTCTCTCTCTCTCTCTCTCTCTCTCTCTCTCTCTCTCTCTCTCTCTCTCTCTCTCTCTCTCTCTCTCTCTCTCTCTCTCTCTCTCTCTCTCTCCTTTACTTCCCCTTCAAAGCAGCAAGTGGTTTTGGCGTGGCGTGAGTTGCTGCGACTCAAGACAGGTGTTCGCTAACTGTGTGATGGACTGCTGCATGGAAATTATGTTGGTTTTAAAATCTATGCCTTCATTCCCCTCCACAGACGGTAGACGTAATCCTGCAGCTATTTATCTCCAGCTATCACTAAATTTCAGTGAAGGAATTATGCGAGTTTTCAATATACTTTCATTCCTAACGACGGCAGAAAATAGTTTTTTTTTTTCAATTAGTGGTACTCAGAGAAGGTACAGGAAGTTATAATCAGAACAGAGGCTCTAAGAAATCCAATTTGTGTTAGTTATATGTACGTAGGTATGGTGGCGCTTGGCAACATTAACACTGCGGTGCTGTGTAGTTCAAGAAAAGTACTTGAGAGGATAATGGGCGTCACACGTGGTAAATAGGCTACATGTTGGCTATGAAGGTTAAGGAGTAAGGCTTGAAGCACTGCGGGTAACTAGTGAAAGAGAGGGGGAGAAGTAGTGTGGTGATTAATAGCAGTCTTATTAGTGCATTTCAGAGGATAATGGGCGTCACACACATGGTAATAAATAAATAAATAGATCAATCAATAAGCATCTACCAGAAAAAATGGGGATGAAAAAGAATAGATTTTGCAATTTCTATTCAGTTTAAAGATTGGAGGTGATTATAGAACTAGTAAAAATGTCTCAGTGATTGGTAATTAAAGACGTATCAAAGAGCAGTGAAAGGGTTGATGCAATAAGTATTTTCGATGTTGGAAATGCATTACCTGTTCCTGTCTGGCAAACCACTCACCCCACCACTGGCTTCAATGCTGCAGCCCCACGCTCCTCTCTAGCGCCGCACAAATTGGACGGGTATCTCGAAGCGGAGGTCACCGAACCCTGCCGAGATCCTGGCGGTGCTCAAGGCGTGCTTGGTGCGACGGTCACCACCACAGCACGGGGGGGAGTCAAGGGAGCCGCCTGTCCTGGGAAACGGAAGTGTGTGAAGGTGGAGAGCGAGAATGCTGAAAAATTATACTGGTTATTGAGTTAGGATGATTATATTGAGAATGATAATAATAATAATAATGATAATAATAATAATAATAATAATAGTTTTCTTTCTATATTATAAGAGAACTGGAAAAATACAAGTAGGAGGCAATAAAATATCAATATCAAAATTAGTAGTGTGTGTGTGTGTGTGTGTGTGTGTGTGTGTGTGTGAGAGAGAAATGTCCGCTTACCCTCATTCCTCTACACAGTTTCTATTTCTCCCATCTCTCGTAGATATCCCCGTGTGAGTTACAGCCCCACCCACACCTCGCTGCTCCTTCCCTAGCTCGCCAGAATGAGAGGGCGTGAATCCGTAAGCTTTTCTGTAAAGACAATTTGTTTTTCATTGAGTTTAGAGGGCGTTACACTCGTTAATGTTACTGTAATTCCCGCCCGCTGTCCTGCTACTTCCCTGCCTCGACACAGCAGCGTGGTTTCGTAAAATTTTCCTAACCTAACATTACTGCAGCCATCCACTCGCTTGCATTGACTTGTCGACTTCCACTAAGTGCACCAACCACTTTTCTAGACCTTCTGCACCTCTCTGCTTTTCCTTCTGTCATTTTGTAAACTTGCTCCAATGTAACGACCAGGAAAGGACAGGATAATTAGCTAGTTAGACTTCGTGATGGCCTTGTTCACCGTGCAAGTTGTGATAGTTATTAGACAGATTGTGAGGAGATTGTGAGGTTGTGAGTTAGACTGCAAGGGGCGTGAGGGAGAACAGACAGTGTAGTGGTGGTAGTAGTAGTAGTAGTAGTGAGGTAACTGACATAGTGCAAGAGAGAATGAAAGAAAACGGTGGTTTCCTGAGGGCACTTACTTGTGGGTGGCAGCCTCGCGTAGTTCTCTGTGCGTGTGTTCTTACAAGTACAATGACTGAGTGTGTGACTGAGTGACTGTCCCGTGTGCAGAAACACTTCGCGCTGCCATCACCAGTGTTTTTCAAGGCCACAGAGGCGACTACCACGGCTCTCAAGAGTGTTTCTCATGTTGACAATACAAAATTCATGTTAATCTGTCACTTGTACCGAGCAGACACCCTTAAAGACACGTGTCACTCAAATACAGCCTTGTAAAGCAGCGAGATTGAGTCTGCAACCTGTGTGTGTGACGACGCCTGGGCAACTGTGTGTGTGTGTGCGCGCGTGTGTCGAGTCTCGCCTCCCACTCCAATGGTTCTCGAATGGAGTGAAGCACAAACTCATTTCAGTCATTCTGTTTACTTGTTCGTTGGTTGCACAGGGAAACAAGTACACAGAACCAGCCAATCATTTCCATCCTGCTTTTTTGCTCATAATAAAAACTCTTATTTTCCTCCAGCCATCCGTGACACAGCCAGTCCTGGGAAAGCTTTGTCTTCGTCCCCTCCTCACTCACTCTCCGCCCCTACACTGAGGTCTGAGGGACGCCACACTCTGCACTTATTTTACACAAACAGTATTTGAATATTTGTATTGCGAAAGTTATCAGACAATGAAGGTGATTCCCAAAAACAGCTGAATAAATGCGGACTATTTAATGTATGTATGTATGTATGTATGTAATATTCAGCACACTCTCCCTGGTCTGTCATACTTTGCCACGAATTCAACAAGTGAGGAGATGGTGGCGTTCCTCAGAGGGTGTTTGGGGGAGAGAGGGAGGGAGGCGCTGGTCTGTGTGTTGTCAGCCTGTCACCCTCAGTCAAATGGCAAGACAGAGACTGCTGTCAGATCCACCACGAGAAACGTCAAGGCGGTTTTTTATATTTTTCTTTATGTAGAAGGGACACTGACCAAGGGGAACAAAAATCCATTTAAAAATTAAAAAAAAAAAAAAAAGGCCACTGAGATGCCAGTCCCATAAGAGTCCAAAGCGGTAGTCAGAAATTGAAGGATGCGTACCTTGAAGCCTCCCTCTTGAAGGAATCCAAGTCACAGGAAGGTGGAAATACAGAATCAGGCAGGGAGTTCCAGAGTTTACCAGAGAAAGGGATGAATGATTGACAATACTGGTTTAACTCTTGCGGTGGACAGAATCAGGCGACAAACCTGAGCAACGGGCCACGCCTGGTTGTGGAAGCAGAAATGTACAGACAGTGCACAGTGAGGCTTCATGGAAACAGGAAACAGGAAACAGGAAACACCTCAACCCACGCGACGCCCCTCTGCCCCGGGACGACGTCAAGGGAAACACACAAGAGGAAAAGAAATCCATTCGTAAACAGATGGTCAAGAGAACATCGAGGACTGAATGATTGTGTGTTGAAGCCTCCATCTTGAGAGAGTTCAAGTCACAGGAAGGAGGAAATACAGAAGCAGGCAGGGAGAGAAGGAATGAGGTTAAGGGCAAATGCGTTTTAACATTAAGAAATACAAAGTGGAACAACAAGATTTAGGAGTTATAGAAAGCTCTGCTCTCTGTCAGGAAAGCAATGCACAGAGGCCACAAATTAATGGTATCAGGATTAATTTTTACGAGTGTTTAAAGCGGAAACCTAACAGTATATATTTAGACCGTTTAATTTATTCATAGCTTATCAAAAGTTCTGTTCCCAAGGACTGTTTCACTCCCAACTCCTTCACCTCACCATAGCCAGTCTTACAAGCCTCCTAAAGGGTGTACCATGTGTAACCAACGGCTGTAACTTAGTGGAGGAGGAGAGGGAAACGAAGAAAAATAAAATAAATAAATAAATAAATAAACTGAGGGAGAAACAGAGAAAGGGATGGAACGCATGTGTACTTTATCAAAATTATCTGTGTATTAGTTATTCTTTTGTTCTCTCTCTCTCTCTCTCTCTCTCTCTCTCTCTCTCTCTCTCTCTCTCTCTGCTTTTTAGAATATCAAGCAGGGCGAAAATTTGCTTCAGTTACCGTCAATCTACTTCGTTTTCTTTGACGATTTTCTATTGATTAAAGGGAGGGACTCAAACAACGCTACACGAGTCTTATATTACGCCAATAGCTTACAACCTAAAGAATTTTAAGCCTACGCATACACGCCACAGTTTGCAGCCTTCTTTTTTGTTATTTGTGATAGAGTAACTAAGACTGCAGTAATATAAATAACGAGATTTTCACCCCAGACAGCCCGCACGGGGGACTCAGGATACATCAACTGTAACGATTGTTAACGCTTTGCCCCATTATTCCAGTGATAGTTTAATGAATCCTGCACCATTACTAACAAAACACCTGGAAAACACCTGGAAAACGGGGAAATATTGTCTTAACATTTTCTTGCGTTCTTTCATTCCTTCCTTCCTTCATTCATTCATTCATTTCTCTCCATTTCTTCCTCCTCCTATCTAAACGCATAGAAACACCTGGAAAAACAGGTAATTAAGGTAAATATTGTCTTCTTTGCATTTTTCTCGTTTTCCCTTTTTCCTTCTACCCCTTCCTCCTCCTCCTCCTCTTCCTCTCGACACAGTTACCACCTCCACCACCACCGCCACCACCCCCTGATAAACTGACCATCCTGGTGAACTAGCCTACAACTTTGCTATCCTCCATGACCTAGAGCAATTGGTGCAACACCCTACTCGTATTCCTGACCGTCTTGGAGATACGCCCAACATTCTTGACCTTTTCCTGACCTCTAATCCTTCTGCTTATGCTGTCACCCTTTCTTCTCCGTTGGGCTCCTCCGATCACAATCTCATATCTTTATCTTGTCCTATCACTCCAATCCCTCCTCAGGATCCCCCTAAGCTAAGGTGCCTCTGATGTTTTGCCTCTGCCAGTTGGAGGGACCTGAGGAGGTATTTTGCTGATTTTCCTTGGAATGACTACTGCTTCCGTGTCAGAGAGCCGTCTTTGTGTGCTGAGCGCATAACAGAGGTGATAGTGTCTGGCATGGAGGCGTACATTCCTCACTCTTTTTCTCGTCCTAAACCTTCTAAACCTTGGTTTAACACAGCTTGTTCTCGTGCTATACATGATAGAGAGGTGGCCCACAAAAGGTACTTAAGCCTTCCATCACCAGAACCTCATGCACTTTATATTTCTGCCCGGAACCATGCCAAGTCTGTTCTCCAACTAGCCAAAAACTCCTTCATTAACAGAAAATGTCAAAACCTTTCAAGATCTAACTGCTCTCGTGACTTCTGGCATCTAGCCAAAAATATCTCCAATAACTTTGCTTCTTCTTCTTTCCCTCCTCTGTTTCAACCAGATGGCACCACTGCTATCACATCTATTTCTAAAGCTGAACACTTTGCTCAAACCTTTGCTAAAAACTCTACCTTGGACGATTCTGGGCTTGTTCCTCCCTCTCCTCCACCCTCTGACTACTTCATGCCACCTCTTAAAATTCTTCGCAATGATGTTTTCCATGCCCTCGCTGGCCTAAACCTTCGGAAGGCTTATGGACCTGATGGGGTCCCTCCTATTGTTCTCCGAAACTGTGCCTCCGTGCTTGCACCTTACCTAGTCAAACTCTTTCAGCTCTGTCTGTCAACATCTACCTTTCCTTCTTGCTGGAAGTTTGCCTACATTCAGCCTGTTCCTAAAAAGGGTGACCGTTCTTATCCCTCAAACTACCGTCCTATTGCTTTAATTTCCTGCCTATCTAAAGTTTTTGAATCTATCCTCAACAGGAAGATTCTTAAACATCTATCACTTCACAACCTTCTATCTGATCGCCAGTATGGGTTCCGTCAAGGCTGCTCTACTGGTGATCTTCTGGCTTTCCTTACTGAGTCTTGGTCATCCTCTTTTAGAGATTTTGGTGAAACTTTTGCTGTTGCCTTGGACATATCAAAAGCTTTTGATAGAGTCTGGCACAAAGCTTTGATTTCCAAACTACCCTCCTACGGTTTCTATCCTTCTCTCTGTAACTTCATCTCAAGTTTCCTTTCTGACCGTTCTATTGCTGCTGTGGTAGACGGTCACTGTTCTTCTCCTAAATCTATTAACAGTGGTGTTCCTCAGGGTTCTGTCCTGTCACCCACTCTCTTCTTATTATTCATTAATGATCTTCTAAACCAAACCTCTTGTCCTATCCACTCCTATGCTGATGATACCACCCTGCACTTTGCCACGTCTTTTCATAGACGTCCAACCCTTCAGGAGGTAAACATATCACGCAGGGAAGCCACAGAACGCCTGACTTCTGATCTTTCTAAAATTTCTGATTGGGGCAGAGCAAACTTGGTATTGTTCAATGCCTCAAAAACTCAATTCCTCCATCTATCAACTCGACACAACCTTCCAGACAACTATCCCCTCTTCTTCAGTGACACTCAAGTGTCCCCCTCTTCTACACTGAACATCCTCGGTTTGTCCTTTACTTATAATCTGAACTGGAAACTTCACATCTCATCTCTAGCTAAAACAGCTTCTATGAAGTTAGGCGTTCTGAGACGTCTCCACCAGTTTTTCTCACCCTCCCAGCTGCTAACTCTGTACAAGGGCCTTATCCGTCCATGTATGGAGTATGCTTCACATGTCTGGGGGGATTCCACTCATACTGCTCTTCTTGACAGGGTGGAATCAAAAGCTTTTCGTCTCATCAACTCCTCTCCTCTAACTGACTGTCTTCAGCCTCTCTCTCACCGCCACAATGTTGCATCTCTAGCTGTCTTCTACCGCTATTTTCATGCTAACTGCTCTTCTGATCTTGCTAACTGCATGCCTCCTCTCCTTCCGCGGCCTCGCTGCACAAGACTTTCTTCTTTCTCTCACCCCTATTCTGTCCACCTCTCTAATGCAAGAGTTAACCAGTATTCTCAATCATTCATCCCTTTCTTTGGTAAACTCTGGAACTCCCTGCCTGCTTCTGTATTTCCACCTTCCTATGACTTGAATTCCTTCAAGAGGGAGGCTTCAAGACACTTATTCATCAATTTTTGACCACTGCTTTTGACCCATTTTATGGGACTGCCATTTCAGTGGGCATTTTTTTTGTTGGATTTTTGTTGCCCTTGGCCAGTGTCACTCCTACATAAAAAAAAAAAAATTACTACAACACGTAGCCATGACACAACCAACATCACAACTACTACAACCTTTACTACTGAGGTAGAAACAATACTACTTGTTAGTAATAATAAATATTTTAATGTTACAACAACAATGATGATGATGATAATAATTATAATAATAATCATAATAACAATAATAATAATAATAGTTTTGGTACTTGTATATTCATGCATTATTATTATTACTATTATTATTATTATCATTATTACAACTACACCACTATAATTCACCCCACATAATAATAATAATAATAATAATAATAATATTCTCACAATACAACAAAAAATAATAATAACACACACACACACACACACACACACACACACACACACATATTATATATATATATATATATATATATATATATATATATATATATATATATATATATATATATATATATATATATATATATATATATATATATATATATATAACCCTTTCACTGACTTTCGACTTATTTTTCTCAAAACGGCAAAAATATCGGGATTCTCACTTCATAACGTTGCCGATGCACACCTGACTTCACTTGACACTGACAATAATAATAATAAT
>NW_026973670.1:1585000-1622500 GCF_035594125.1 Scylla paramamosain
CACTGTGACATTCTGCAATATTTTCACAATTTCTGAACCACCCTGTTGAGTCAGAGAGACGAGACTTATGGGAGAGATGGAGGAAAGTCCCAGCTATCTCTCCATCTCTTCCTTTTCTCTCTTCTCCCGCTGGCTGATGAGATAGGGAGGAAAATGTCTCTCTTCCTTGACACTGTGACATTCTGCAATATTTTCACAATTTCTGAACCACCCTGTTGAGTCAGAGAGACGAGACTTATGGGAGAGATGGAGGAAAGTCCCAGCTATCTCTCCATCTCTTCCTTTTCTCTCTCCTCCCGCTGGCTGATGAGATACGGAGCAAAATACTGACCTGAGCTCTGTGTTCCTCTGGCAGAATACGGCCTCTTGTAATGTTGATGACATCTTCCTCATCTATACAGTCTGGGAGGGCGGCTTCTAGTGCCAACACCCTGGAGAGAAGAGAGAGAGAGAGAGAGAGAGAGAGGGAGTGGGGAGAGAGTCAAAACACACACACACACACACACACACAGAGGAAGAGGCGTACGAGGAGGACGAAGAGAAAATAAAACACACACACACACACACACACACACACACACACAGAGAGAGGAAGAGGCGTACGAGGAGGACGAAGAGAAAATAAAACACACACACACACACACACACACACACAGGGAGGAAGAGGCGTACGAGGAGGACGAAGAGAAAATAAAACACACACACACACACACACACACACACACACACACACACACACACACACACACACACACACGAAACTACCTACAATTCTTCCAAACTCTTATCAGGTCAGGTCAGGTCACTCCACCTTGCAGACCAAAAAAGTTAAACTCCCTCCATATTTTAGCTAATTTCGCCTTAACTCTCGTGTACTTTAATATTCCTTGGGGCTGGAGAGGTGAGAGAAACATTCCTCCATGTCCGAGAGCAATTGGAGGAAAGGTAGAGTGGAGGAAAACAGGAGGAAAGACAAAAAAAACATGAAAACTCTTCTTCTTTTCTCTTGTCACAGGATCAACTGATTAGAGACCACCTCATATTTTTCCTCATATCTCTCTTATTACACTTACTTTTTCCCTCCCACGAGATCAGAAAAGGCAAGAAAGATGTTACTTATACTCCCCATTCTTATAAGTACTGAAGTAGCGGTGTAAAGTGGTGAAAAGTGAAGAAATAACTCACCAAGTTTCGTCTGTATCTGCTTCTGTCTGCGTGGCCATCTTGACTTCCTCTTCCTCCTCCTGTGGCCGAGGATAATCAGATTATAAATAGTCAATAGTCAGTTATAGTGGTGATCAAATAGTAATGTAAAAAAAATATGATAATTTTTTTGTTTGTTAATGTTGTGTCTATTTTATGTTCTTTCTATAATGTAGAGATTCATAATAGTCAATTAAAAAACTATTTATTTCTATTCATCAGGGTTTAATAAAGACAAAATAGTAATTGAATAGTAATGACAAAAAAATATGAAGTCTTTTTCCTATCACTGATTATACTTTTAAGTGTTTCTGTTATTTTTTTATTGGGGGGAATCAAAATAGTTATTTGAAATAGTTGATAGTCAAGCAAACTGGTAATGGAATAATTATGCAAAAAAGAAAAAAAAATGGTTGGTTTTTATATTTTTTTCTTCCTCCTCTTGTTCATTTTCTTCCTCCCCCTCCTTAATTTTCTCTCTTCCTCCTTTTCACTTACTGGCTGACTGACAGACAGACTGACTGACTAAATGACTGATTGGCTGGCTGGCCGACTGACTGACTGACTGATTGGCTGGCTGGCTGACTGACTGACTGGCTGGCTGAGTGACTGACTGACTGACTGGTTGACTGACAGACAGACTGACTGATTGAATGACTGATTGGCTGGCTGGCCGACTGACTGACTGGGTGGCTGGCTGACTGACTGACTGGCTGGCTGAGTGACTGACTGACTGACTGACTGGCTGACTGACAGACAGACTGACTGATTGAATGACTGATTGGCTGGCTGGCCGACTGACTGACTGACTGGGTGGCTGGCTGACTGACTGACTGGCTGGCTGAGTGACTGACTGACTGGCTGACTGACTGGCTGACTGACTGACTGGCTGAGTGACTGACTGACTGGCTGACTGACTGACTGGCTGAGTGACTGGCTGACTGGCTGACTGGCTGACTGACTGGCTGACTGACTGACTGGCTGAGTGACTGACTGACTGGCTGACTGACTGACTGGCTGAGTGACTGGCTGAGTGACTGACTGACTGACTGACTGCCTGGCTGAGTGACTGGCTGACTAACTGACTGACTGGCTGACTGACTGACTGACTGACTGGCTGAGTGACTGGCTGGCTAACTGACTGACTGGCTGACTGGCTAACTGACTGACTGGCTGAGTGACTGACTGGCTGACTAACTGACTGACTGGCTGACTGACTGACTGGCTGACTAACTGACTGACTGGCTGACTGACTGACTGACTGGCCGACTGGCTGAGTGACTAACTGGCTAACTGACTGACTGACTGACTGGCTGAGTGACTGACTGGCTAACTGACTGACTGGCTGACTGGCTGAGTGACTGACTGGCTAACTGACTGACTGACTGACTGGCTAACTGACTGACTGACTGACTGGCTGACTGACTGACTGACTGGCTGACTGACTGGCTAACTGACTGACTGGCTGACTAACTGACTGACTGGCTGACTGACTGACTGACTGGCTGACTGGCTGAGTGACTAACTGGCTAACTGACTGACTGGCTGAGTGACTGACTGGCCAGCTGACTGACTGACTGACTGACTGGCTGAGTGACTGACTGGCCAGCTGACTGACTGAGTGACTGACTAGCCAGCTGACTGACTGACTGACTGAGTGACTGACTGGCCAGCTGACTGACTGAGTGACTGACTGGCCAGCTGACTGACTGACTGACTGAGTGACTGACTGGCCAGCTGACTGACTGACTGACTGACTGAGTGACTGACTGGCCAGCTGACTGACTGACTGACTGACTGAGTGACTGACTGGCCAGCTGACTGACTGAGTGACTGACTGGCCAGCTGACTGACTGACTGACTGACTGACTGGCCAGCTGACTGACTGAGTGACTGACTGGCCAGCTGACTGACTGAGTGACTGACTGGCCAGCTGACTGACTGACTGACTGACTGACTGAGTGACTGACTGGCCAGCTGACTGACTGAGTGACTGACTGGCCAGCTGACTGACTGAGTGACTGACTGGCCAGCTGACTGACTGAGTGACTGACTGGCCAGCTGACTGACTGAGTGACTGACTGGCCAGCTGACTGACTGAGTGACTGACTGGCCAGCTGACTGACTGACTGACTGACTGGCTGAGTGACTGACCGGCCAGCTGACTGACTGACTGAGTGACTGACTGGCCAGCTGACTGACTGACTGACTGACTGACTGAGTGACTGACTGGCCAGCTGACTGACTGACTGACTGACTGGCTGAGTGACTGACCGGCCAGCTGACTGACTGACTGACTGGCTGAGTGACTGACTGGCCAGCTGACTGACTGACTGACTGACTGACTGACTGGCTGAGTGACTGACTGGCTGAGTGACTGACTGGCTGGCTGACTGACTGACTGAGTGACTGATAAACAAACACAAATTTTAATATATCCCCTTTATTCAAACACACACACTCTCTCTCTCTCTCTCTCTCTCTCTCTCTCACTTAATATTTGCCACTAAAACTACTGATATTATTTTTTTACTATTATGAACAACAACAACAATAACAACAATGAAAATAATAATAATAAAAATAATTAGGGGGAACAGAGAGAAGGGAGAGGAAGGATGGAGGGAAAACTTCACTCCATCTCTCCACATTCACTGTTTCTCTCCACCTATAAATGAAGAGACTTGGCATGCAATCTATTACATTTGAAATTTTCCTCTATATCTCTCACACCAGAGGGAGGAGGAGATAATGGCAGGTGTGGAGAGATAGGTAAATCTTTCCTCCACCTCTCCACACCCGGTGTATCTCTCCACACTTACACATCTGCTCATAAACACAAAAAATGTTACAACTTTTTTACATGCCTTACACTCAAAGACAGATAAGGTGATGGAAAGGAGGAGGAAATATTTTGCTCCATATCTCGCTAAACGGAGGAAAGGAGAGATAATGGGAGGTATGGAGAGATAGATACACCTTTCCTCCTTCTCTCCACACTTGCAGGACTCCTCCAAACCTACACACTCACTCAAAAACTCAAATAATGTTACAACTTCCATAACTTACAAGAGTCAGGACTAGAAACAGCTTGGAGGAGGCAACATACATTTTCCTCAATATCTCACAAAATAAAAGAAGGAGAGACAAACTGAAAACATTACGAGATAGTGCAATCTTTCCTCTATCTCTCCTATAAGCCACGTCTCTCCAGGTCTACAGGGTGAGCCAAAAACTGAGAAAAGGTAACAGCATATTGCACCACATAACAACGCAAGTGACACGACAGATGGAAAGAGACGTTTTCTCTAATATCTCACAAACCGATAGATAGAGAGACAATGCAAAGACACAGAGAGATAGCCCAAAGCTCCCTCTATCTCCTCAGTAAGCCACATCTCTCTACGTCAACAGGGCGAACCAAAAATTGCTGAAAAAACATCACAGCAAAAAAAAAAAAAAAAAAAAAAAAAAAAAAAAAATGAGAGAGACAAAAGAGACAATTTTCCTAATACCTCACAAACCAAGAGACAGAGAGACAAACCGAGGACACGAAGAGATAGCCCAAGCCTTCCTCTAACGCCGTGGTGACTCACACATCCGCAGGTCAGGTGGGCGAGACGGGAGAGACGGAAACGTGAGGGGACGTTCACGGCTCGAAGCTCAAGAGGTATTCTCTTAACATAAAAGGAAGAGGAAGTTTGTTCACCTTTTGTTGAGTCTGGCGGTTTAATGCATTGTATATTGAAACCCTGCAAATTTGCTTGAGTGTTCTTGGTTGAGTGTAGAGTTCCCTGTAATGGTAAAAACTGTGATTAGCTAGTAGTAGTAGTAGTAGTAGTAGTAGTAGTAGTAGTAGTAGTAGTAGTAGTAGTAGTAGTAGTAGTAGTAGTAGTAGTAGTAGTAGTAGTAGTAGTAGTAGTAGTAGTAGTAGTAGTAGTAGTAGTAACAGTAGTAGTGGTGCGACTATTGCTACTTCTAATGTTTTGATTTTAATTATTCTCTCTCTCTCTCTCTCTCTCTCTCTCTCTCTCTCTCTCTTTCTCTCTCTCTCTCTCTCTCTCTCTTCTCAAATACCCAGCATTCCTCCTCCTCCTCCTCCTCCTCCTGTTCTTCCTTTACTTCCTCCTCTTCTCAGATATCCAGCCTTCTCCTCCTCCTCCTCTTCACCCTCCTCCTCTTCTTCCATTCCTTCCTCCTTTTCTCAGATAGCTAGCTCCTCCACCTCCTCCTCCTCTTCTTCCATTCCTTCCTCCTTTTCTCAGATAGCTAGCTCCTCCACCTCCTCCTCTTCTTTTTCCATTCCTTCCTCCTTTTCTCAGATAGCTAGCTCCTCCACCTCCTTCACCTCCTCCTCCTCCTCTTCCTCCTCCTGGTGTTCCTCACCTTAAGACCTGTGCCAGCTGTTGCCTCATGGGAACCAGAGAAGTTTGCGTATAGAGAATCTTTAAGCACTGGTTCAACTCTGAGTGGTTCATGGATTGGTAGTACAGGTTCAACAGCTTGGCAAACCGCTGCTCAGGGTCGTTAAGTAGTTCATCCTTCCTAATTAGAAGCTGAACGTAGTAATATAGTATCTGTGGAAGATTAGGTTAAGTTAGGTTAGGTTAGGTTAGGTTAAGTTAGATTAGGTTAGGTTGGGTTAGGTTAAGTTAGGTTAGGTTAGGTTAGGTTAGGTTAGGTTAGGTTAAGTTAGGTTATGTTAGGTTATGTTAGGTTAAGTTAGGTTAGGTTAAGTTAGGTTAAGTTAGGTTAGGTTAGGTTAAGTTAGGTTAGGTTAAGTTAGGTTAGGTTAAGTTAGGTTAGGTTAGGTTAGGTTAGGTTAAGTTAGGTTAAGTTAGGTTAGGTTAGGTTAGGTTAAGTTAGGTTAGGTTAGGTTAAGTTAGGTTAGGTTAGGTTAGGTTAAATTAGGTTAGGTTAGGTTAGGTTAGGTTAAGTTAGGTTAGGAAATTAGGTTAGGTTAAGTTAGGTTAGGTTATGTTAAGTTAGGTTAGGTTAAGTTAGGTTAGGTTAGTTTAAGTTAAGTTAGGTTAAGTTAGGTTAGATTAGTTTAGCTTAAGTTAGGTTAGGTTAGGTTAAGTCAGGTTAGTTTAGGTTAAGTTAGGTTAGGTTAAGTTAGGTTAGGTTAAGTTAGGTTAGGTTAGCTGAGATGAGGAGGAGGAAAAAGAGAGGATGAGGAGTTTGGGGTTAGGTTAAGTTTGGATACGTTAGATTGTAAAGTCTATTACTGCTGTTGTTGTACTGCTAGTGGTAGTAGTAGTAGTAGTAGTAGTAGTAGTAGTAGTAGTAGTAGTAGTAGTAGTAGTAGTAGTAGTAGTAGTATAACAAGACAAGACAATTATATTTCTGCCTGGAACCATGCCAAGTCTGTTCTCCAACATCTATTTCTAAAGCTGAACTCTTCGCTCAAACCTTTGCTAAAAACTCTACCTTGGACGATTCTGGGCTTGTTCCTCCCTCTCCTCCACCCTCTGACTACTTCATGCTACCTATTAAAATTCTTCGCAATGATGTTTTCCATGCCCTCGCTGGCCTAAACCCTCGGAAGGTTTATGGACCTGATGGGGTCCCTCCTATTGTTCTCCGAAACTGTGCCTCCGTGCTTGCACCTTGCCTAGTCAAACTCTTTCAGCTCTGTCTGTCAACATCTACCTTTCCTTCTTGCTGGAAGTTTGCCTACATTCAACCTGTTCCTAAAAAGGGTGACCATTCTAATCCCTCAAACTACCGTCCTATTGCTTTAATTTCCTGCCTATCTAAAGTTTTTTAATCTATCCTCAACAGGAAGATTCTTAAACATCTATCACTTCACAACCTCCTATCTGATCGCCAGTATGGGTTCCGTCAAGGCTGCTCTACTGGTGATCTTCTGGCTTTCCTTACTGAGTCTTGGTCATCCTCTTTTAGAGATTTTGGTGAAACTTTTGCTGTTGCCTTGGACATATCAAAAGCTTTTGATAGAGTCTGGCACAAAGCTTTGATTTCCAAACTACCCTCCTACGGCTTCTATCCTTCTCTCTGTAACTTCATCTCAAGTTTCCTTTCTGACCGTTCTATTGCTGCTGTGGTAGATGGTCACTGTTCTTCTCCTAAATCTATTAACAGTGGTGTTCCTCAGGGTTCTGTCCTGTCACCCACTCTCTTCTTATTATTCATTAATGATCTTCTAAACCAGATTTCTTGTCCTATCCACTCCTATGCTGATGATACCACCCTGCACTTTTCCACGTCTTTTCATAGACGTCCAACCCTTCAGGAGGTAAACATAGCACGCAGGGAAGCCACAGAACGCCTGACTTCTGATCTTTCTAAAATTTGTGATTGGGGCAGAGCAAGCTTGGTATTGTTCAATGCCTCAAAAACTCAATTTCCTCCATCTATCAACTGGACACAACCTTCCAGACAACTATCCCCTCTTCTTCAGTGACACTCAATTGTCCCCCTCTTCTACACTGAACATCCTCGGTCTGTCCTTTACTTATAATCTGAACTGGAAGCTTCACATCTCATCTCTAGCTAAAACAGCTTCTATGAAGTTAGGCATTCTGAGATGTCTCCGCCAGTTTTTCTCACCCCCCCACTTTGTACAAGGGCCTTATCCGTCCATGTATGGAGTATGCTTCACATGTCTGGGGGGGTTCCACTCATACTGCTCTTCTAGACAGGGTGGAATCAAAAGCTTTTCGTCTCATCAACTCCTCTCCTCTAACTGAGTGTCTTCAGCCTCTCTCTCACCGCCGCAATGTTGCATATCTAGCTGTCTTCTACCGCTATTTTCATGCAATCTGCTCTTCTGATCTTGCTAACTGCATGCCTCCCCTCCTTCCGCAGCCTCGCTGCACAAGACTTTCTTCTTTCTCTCACCCCTATTCTGTCCACCTCTTTAACACAAGAGTTAACCAGTACTCTCAATCATTCATCCCTTTCTCTGGTAAACTCTGGAACTCCTTGCCTGCTTCTGTATTTCCACCTTCCTATGACTTGAATTCCTTCAAGAGGGAGGTTTCAAGACACTTATTCATCAATTTTTGACCACTGCTTTGACCCTTTTATGGGACTGCCATTTCAGTGGACATATTTTTTTATTGGATTTTTGTTGCCCTTGGCCAGTGTCACTCCTACATAAAAAAATAATAATAATATATGAATGAATGAATGAATGAATCAATCAATCAATCAATTAATCAATCAATCAATCAACAAATAAACAATCAAAGAAAACCAGCAATTTTTTGGGGAGACTCACCTGATTGGAGCACTTTTTCAGGAACACCGAGGACTGCGAGTGACAGATCATTGGCTCTGTCGTGGAAATGTTTACATTTGGGTCTGCCCCGTGCTGCAGGAGGGTCAAGGTCAGGTCACACACGTAGTCCAGGTCATGGGGTGACCTTGCATTTTGCACCATGTCCATTATAGACAGAAGAATGTGCTGCGTTCGCTGTGAAAAGCTGAAATACGAGGTAAAGTTAGCTGTTTTCTTGTGTGGATTTGCTTGGTTCCCCGTGCACTTGTTGGTAGTTAAATGCTTATAAAGACGCACACAGGCAAGATACGTACATGAAACTTTGCATACAGTACTGTGGCGGCTCTGTGTATGTGTGGTGTGTGCTGTGTTGCTGTGTGACTTCTGTGTGCTGCGATATTAAGGTGAAAACAGCATCTTTTCAACATGCATGGTTAGGTTCTGACAAACACACAACTTGACATAAATGTTTATAACAACACAAACAGGCAAGACACATCCATGAAACTTTGTGTACTGAGCTGTGGGGCCTCTGTGTATGTGTGGCAGGTGCTGTGTTGCTGTGTGGCCCCCGTGTGCTGTGATACAAGGCTCAAAACAGCATCTCTGTATCCCCTTCAAATGAAACACACACACAAACACACATACAACACACACACACACACACACAAGGTGATGCACATGCAGGCAGATCCCCCACACACACATGGGCTTCCTCTGCACTGAGAACAACCTCATGCAATCTTAGTAATGAAGCTTAACTATTCAACATCTAACAAAATAAATAAGTGAAAAAAAGTCACACACACACACACACACACACACACACACACACACACACACACACACACACACACACACACACACACAGGCAGGTTCGTACCGCACATTTGGGTCCAGGCCGTGTTGCAGCAGGATCACCAAAAGCTGCCGTATGAATGCAAATGCAGCGGCCTTCTCAACCTCGCGGGACAGAGCCGTATTCTCGGAGGCAGTAAACATGAGGACATGGAGCGGCGTGAGGTTGGAGCGAGAAGAGCAGTTTGGGTTTGCTCCGTGACGACACAGCAGACGCACACAGTTCAAGTAGAACACCTGTGGCACAAAGCACCCAGGCACTCAACCTGACCTGACCCAACCTGACCTAACCTAGCCAAGCACACTTCATCTAACTTAACCTAACCTAACCTAGCCTGAAATAACTTAACCTAATCTTAATTAAACTTAACCTAATCTAACAAACAGTTTTCAGGCCCCCCCCTCTCTCTCTCTCTCTCTCTCTCTCTCTCTCTCTCTCTCTCTCTCTCTCTCTCACACACACACCCCCAATCTGTCCACCTCTCTAATGTAAGTATTCTCTGTTTTCACACACACACACACACACACACAAGGAGAGAGAGAGAGAGAGAGAGAGAGAGAGAGAGAGAGAGAGAGAGAGAGAGAGAGAGAGAGAGAGAGAGAGAGAGAGAGAGAGAGAGAGAGAGAGAGAGAGAGAGAGAGAGAGAGAGAGAGAGAGACACACACACACACACACACACACACACACACACACACACACACACACACACACACCTTCATGGTGTGGGTGAAGTGATGCAGTGGGTCTTTATTTATCAAGGGGACCAAACAGACCATCAAGGGGACAGACCCGTCTCTTCCCACCAAGTTCGGGTTCCCTCCATAATGTAGAAGCATATCTAACAGCTCGTAACGAAACTCCCAGTCACGCACCTGTGAAAGAGAGGGGGTCACATTTTTGCATTTTCTGATTCACCCTGTTGACGTGTGGCTGTGAGGTTTACAGGGGAGGTAGAGGAAGGGTGTGGCTATCTCTCCATGTCTTCGGTTTGTCTCTGCATCTTTTACTTTGTCAGATATTGAAGGAAATGCTACTGTCTCTTTCTAATCTTGTGTGTGTGTAAGACAGGGGTTACATTTCTGTGTTTTCTGATTCACCCTGTTGATGTGCGGCAGTGAGGTTTACATGGGAGGTAGAGGAATGGTGTGGCTATCTCTTTATGCTTTCAGTTTGTCTCTGCATCTTTTGGTTTGTGAGATATTGAAGGAAATGTTACTGTCTCTTTCTAATCTTGTGTTTTTTCTTGTGTGTGTGTGTGTGTGTGTGTAAGACAGGGGTTATGTTTATGTGTTTTCTGATTCACCCTGTTGGTTTGTGAATGTGAGGTTTACAGGCAAGGTAGAGGAAGGGTGTGGCTATCTCTACATGTCTTTGGCTTGTCTCTGCATCTTTTACTTTGTGAGATATTGAAGGAAATGTTACTGTCTCTTTCTAATCTCACAAAGGTTTTGTCTGTTTGGTTGAGACATTATGTTTTCACAATTTTTGACTCACCCACTATAAGCAGAAACATGAGGCTTTTAGGAGAGATAAAGGAGACATTTAGCTATCTCTCTATATGGTTTCTGTTTGTCTCTTTGCCTTCTAGCTCATAAGATATTGGCTGTTTTGTCTCACACCCCTGCTGAGAGTAATCAAATCAGTACTGTGAAATGGAGTGCAAAGATGTGTGAAGCAAATTGGAGATTTTTGTTGATTGTGGTAGTTTGCATGGCTGATTTTTGGTGTATGGTGGTTGAAGAATTGTGGTAGCCTGTGTGTGAGTGAGATTGTTGCAGGTTGAGTGAGTGAGAAAAATGAGAGAAAATTGAGTTTTTTTTTTTGATGTGGCATTCTTCCACATTTAAGATTTTGGTAAGTGGTAGAAAAGTCAAGATTGTGGTTGACTGTGGTAATTTCTGAGACTGAATTTTAGTGTGGTGGTAGTTGAATAGCTGCTCTTCTTTGTGAGAAAGTGAGAAAGCTCTAAGTTGAATGACAGAGTGAGAAAATGTGACAAAATACAGGACCATTTATTTATTGCATGGAGTGTCACAAACTTTGGTTGCTGTTACAAATGTCAGGAATGTGGGTGACTGTGGTAGCTTGTGAAGTTGAATTTTGGTGAGGCAGTAGTTGAATGGCTGCTCTTCCCTGTGAGAAAGTGAGAAAGCTCTAAGTTAACTGAGAGAGTGAGAAAACGAGAGAGAAAATTCTATCGGCCAAAACCACCACCACCACTACTATTACTACTACTACTATGACTACTCACCTGGCGTAGTACACAGGCTAGTGCACTATTGCCATGCTGGTTGATGGAAGGAGAGGCGCCATTTTGTAGTAAATAGCGAACTATTAAGAGCATATCCCACTTATTCCACGGTGGAGGTTCTTGGTCGTATCCATAACGCGCCTCCTCCAGTGCATATCTGAGGGAGAGAAAGGGTTACGTTTTCCTCCATATCTCCCTCTACAAGTTACCTCCACACTTCTCCTGCAGTACAGACCTCCCTTAATCTTTCCTCCATCATTGCTCCAAGTCAGGATATTCCACCTTACTTAATTCATGGTCAAAATAGTGTTTCTTTAAAGACAGTCCAAGATCATGACCTGACATTTTCTCCCCCACATTACCTACTTTCCTTCATACCTCCCACTACAAATTACCTCCACACTTCTCCTCCAGCACAGCCATCCCTTAACCTTCCCTCCACCTTCCCTCCACACCTCCACCACACCAGGCAAGCACAAGCACCAAAAAAATACCAAAAACTAACACAACCTCACCTGACGATCAGCGCATGTAGTGGTGTAGTTCCGAGACTGTCAGCGGTGTTGAGGTGTTCTTTGAGCCCATTAGCCATGAGAACCTTTACCATTTCAAGGGTATCCTCTGCACCTTTCTTCCCCAATAGAAACACTACATGCAACACTGTCATCTGCTGTGTACAGGTCCTTGCGCTTGTGTCGGCACCACACTGTATTAGAAGCTCCAGAAACTTTGTGTGATGCAAGGCTGCCTGATGTATTGGGTAGTACTCGTCAAAACACTGGTTGATTTCATCTGACCTGCAATTGCGGTTGAGTGGTTAGCACTATGCGGTTGATTTTTGGTGGGGTGGTAGATAAAGGGTTGGTCTTTCTTGTGTGGGAGTGACAATGTGGTCGGCTGAGTGAGACAGTGAGAAAGTGTGTGAGAAAGTGATGTATGTTTTCTTTAGGTGTCAGGTTATGAAATCTTGGGTGATGTTGGAAAATTGATAATTGTGGTTGAGTGGTTAGCACTACATGGTTGATTTTTGGTGGGGGTGGTAGATAAAGGGTTGGTCTATCTTGTGTGGGAGTGACAATGTGGTTGGTTGAGTGAGAGAGTGAGAAAGTGAGCGAGAAAGTGATGTATGTTTTCTTTAGGTGTCAGGTTATGAAATCTTGGGTGATGTTGGAAAATTGATGATTGTGGTTGAGTGGTTAGGAATACATGGGTGAATGTTGGTGGACTGGCAGCTAAAGGGTTGGTCTACCTTGTGCGGGAGTGAGAACGTGGTCGGTTGAGTGAAAGAGTGTGAAAACTTGAGAGAAAGTTGGGAAAAAATTAAAAGCTGAGAATAAATGAAAAACCAGAAAATTGATGAAATGTAACAGTCAATCACAAGCAAAACACAAGTAACCAATCTTACACAACGACACATTTTTGCTCACAACTCCTAAACCACTCAATGGAAACTGACATAAATTTATGCCCAAACACAAGAAATACTACCACAACTACCCTCAAAAAATGAAAGTTGGCAGATGGCAGAAAATTGACAAAACATAAGTTACCCACAAGCAAAACACAAGTAAGCAATCTCACATGATGACACATTTTTGCTCATAACTCCTAAACTAACCAGCAGAAACTGGACACAAACTTATACCCAAACACAAGAAACACTATCACAACTACCCTCAAAAAATGAAAGTTGGCAGATAAGCAGAAGAACAGAAAATTGACAAAACATAAGTCACCCACAAGCAAAACACAAGTAAGCAATCTTACACGACGACACATTTTTGCTCACAACTCCTAAACCACTCAATGGAAACTGACACAAACTTATACCCAAACACAAGAAACACTACCACAACTACTCTCAAAAAATTAAAGTTGCCAAATGAGCAGAAGAGCAGAAAATTGACAAAACATAAGTTATCCACAAGCAAAACACAAGTAAGCAATCTCACATGATGACACATTTTTGCTCATAACTCCTAAACTATCCAGTGGAAATTAACACACACTGATCTCCAAACACATGAACCATTACTACAACTACCCTCGAAAACTGAAAGTAAGTAGATGAGCAGAAGAGCAGAAAATTGATAAAACGTAAGTCACCCGCAAGCAAAATACAAGTACCCAATCTCACACAACAAAACATTTTTCCCCACAACTCACAAACCACTAAGCGAAAACTGACACAAACTGACACCCAAACACACAAAACACTACCACAACTACCCTGCAAAAATAAAAACCCACAGATGACTGATAGAGCAGAAAACTGACAAAATGTTGAACTCACCCCTCTAACACAAGGTACTTCATGTTGGACTCACCTCTCTAACACAAGGTACTTCATGTTGGACTCACCTCTCTAACACAAGGTACTTGACACAATTCCATGCCCCTCGTTCACAAGCAATATGAAGAAGTGGCCTCCTCTGCTGCCACGGTAACCAGTGGTCGTCTGCCTGCTGGGTCAGTAGTTCCAGAATGTCCACCTGTAGTAGTAGTAGTAGTAGTAGTAGTAGTAGTAGTAGTAGTAGTAGCAGTAATAAAACAGTCATAGTGGTATTAGTGCTGGTGTGGTGTATGTGCAGTTACAGACAAACAAATGTACACACACACACCTGGTCTCCATCTATGGCATAATAGATTGCGTTCTGAAGCTTGTCACTCGAACGGTCGTTAGCTGTCACGTCCGTACCTGCAATAGTAGTAGTAGTAGTAGTAGTAGTAGTAGTAGTAGTAGTAGTAGTAGTAGTAGTAGTAGTAGTAGTAGTAGTAGTGGTGGTGGTGGTGGTGGTGGTGGTGGTGGTGGTGGTGGTGGTGGTGGTGGTGGTGGTGGTGGTGGTGGTGGTGGTGTTAAAAGGAGGAGGAAAGTAGTAGTAGTAGGAGGAGGAGGAGGAGGAAGAGGAGGAGGAGGAGGAGGAGGAGGAGGAGGAGGAGGAGGAGGAGGAGGAGGAGGAGGAGGAGGAGGAGGAGGAGGAGCGAGAGAGAGAGAGAGAGAGAGAGAGAGAGAGGAGAGAGAGAGAGAGAGAGAAGAGAGAGAGAGAGAGAGAGAGAGGAGAGAGAGAGAGAGAGAGAGAGAGAGAGAGAGAGAGAGAGAGAGAGAGAGAGAGAGAGAGAGAGAGAGAGAGAGAGAGAGAGAGAGAGAGAGAGAGAGAGAGAGAGAGAGACTTCCACCATTAATTATAATACAAGTTATAATTAGCTGAGTGAATACTGACTGCTAAGTAATCCTGATGTTGAGACATGACAGACACAAGTGTTGAGAAAAACTGAAATTTTAGTTGATTGGTTGGGGTCATGTGGTTAAATTTTGGTGAGGTGGTAGATGAAAGGCTGCTCTACCTGGCGTGAAACTGAGAAAGTGGTTGGGCAAGTGAGAGAGTGAGAAAGTGAGCAAGAATTATCTGAGTTTTTTTTGGGGGGGACTAAAAAGTACAATGTTAGTTGACCTTATAAAAGTAAAGATTTTGGTTGAATGGTTAAAGTTACAAGGATGATATTTGGTGTGCTGGTAGACAAAGAACCAACCTAACTACCACACAAGTAACAAATCTCCAGGTAAGGCAAGAGAGTGGCAAACTGCAAAAAGGTTAAGGTAAACATTCTGTAATGAAGACAATTAATGGTTCCTCTTATTAAGTCAAGATTTTGGTTGAATGGTTGAAGTTACAAAGCTGATATTTGGTGTGCTGGTAGACAAAGAACCAACCTAACTACTGCACAAATGACAAATCTCCAGGTGAGGCAAGAGAGTGAAAAAGTGAGCAAGAAATATGTGACAATTTTCGGGGGCATTGATCAAGCTAACCAGTACTATGTTGGTCTTCTAAAAGTCAAAATTTTGATTGAATGGTTGAAGTTACAAAGCTGACATGTGGTGTAGTGGTAGGCAAAGAACTAACCTAACTACCAAACAAATAACAAATCTCCAGATGCAGCACGAGGGCGGCAAAATACAAAAAGGTTAAGGTAAACAAACCAAGCTTACAGGTGGCTCTTTGTTCGCAGTTTTGGTTGTGGGGGCCGGGCCAGCACATGCGTGCCTCCACATCCGTCCTTGCACCCGCCTTCAGAAGTAGTTCCACACATTCCTCATAGCTGCAGGTGTGTGTGTGTGTGTGTGTGTGTGTGTGTGTGTGTGTGTGTGTGTGTGTGTGTGTGTGTGTGTGTGTGTGTGTGTGTGTGTGTGTGTGTGTGTGTGTGTGTGTGTGTGTGTGTGTGTGTGTGCACAGTGTGGGGGAGGGGTAAGAATAAACATTAATTATTTTCTTTATCTCAGTTTTTGTTTTTATTTATTTTTTTCAAGTGCATGTGTGTGTGTGTGTGTGTGTGTGTGTGTGTGTGTATAAAAACTTAACATACAAAAAAACACTGCAACACACATCCAAACACCCCCAGAATAGCTAAACATACCCTTTCAGGCAAGCAATGTGGAGAGGAAGAGAGCAAACACCGCGATTCACGTCCAAAGATCGCGACGACAAACACCACCTTGCTAATCCAATGTTGTTTACCCCGACCGCCTTCTGTAGTAGGTTATACCCTTCCTCATTGGTGATGTGTAAGATGCTTTCATTCTGCGGAGTAATTGTGGCAGTTAGGATCACGCCATACAGTTAATTTTCGGTGTGGTGGGAGCTAAAGGGTTGCTCTACCTTGTGACCAATTGGGAGTGCAGATGACAAAGGGAGAGAGTGAGAAAAAGAGCGAGAAAGTGAGGTGATGTTTTTAAAGTTTTGATTTTTACCGGAAGGTTGTTCATGGTAAACTTAAGACTCTGGTTAATTCTGGTGGTCTGCGTGGTTGATTTTCAGTGTGGCGGTAAATGAAGGGTTGCTCTACGTTTTGTGAGAGTGAGGATGCAGCTGGTAAAGCGAGAGAATGAAAAAACATGCAAGAATACAGTGGATATAATTCTGTGGCCATTCTTTGAGCAGGGATGTGTAAATTTAGTTGATGTTGGAAAATTTAAGGTTGTGGTTGACTGCTTATGGTTGTGTGGCTGAATTTTGGTGTGGTGGCAGCTGAAGGCTTGGGTTACCTCCTGTATGGATGACAATGTTGTGGGCTATGCACAAAAGTGAGAAAATGAGTAAGACCTTAAGGTAATATTCTGGCAAATCTCATAAAGGATAGTGTTTGAAAAATAGAAATTCTGGTTGATTGTGGTAGTCTGTGTGGTTGACAATTAGTGCAACAGTAGATGAAAGACTGGCCTAACTATTGCATAAGAGAGAAAGCCGTACACTAACAAAGAGGGTCAGGAAAAGAGGAAAAGTAGAGGAATACAAATATTCATATTCCCACCTAAGTAAAGTTACAAGAATAGATCTAGTAGCTGAAAGGTTGTAGTTGTGTGGTTGGTGTTTGGTGTGGTGGTAGTCACAAGACCAGCCTACCTTGTGTGCTAGTGACAAAGTTGAAGGTTAAGTGAGAGAGTCAAAAAGTGAGAGAAAAGATTACAGTGCGGAGTTAGATGAAGATGTTATTTTTGGGGGGATATTTCTGTATAGTACTGGAATAAAGGAAGCTGAGGTTGAATGGTTATGGTTGAGTGGTTGACATTTGGTGTGCTGGTAGATAAAACACCACCCGATCTACCTTCAAAGTATGAGGGTTCTATGTGAAGTGACAGTGCAAAAAAAAAAAGAGCAAGAAAAACAAGTAACATTTTTGAGCAAGTTAATCTTTTGACGTACAGTTTTAGTTTAAGGAAAGTGAGTATTCTGGTTGAACAGCTGAGGGCACAAGGTTGACATTTGGTGTGGCAGGAGAGAAAACACCACCATACATACCACAAATATAAGAGATCTCTACGTGAAGTGAGAGAGCAAGAAAATGGAAAAATATCAAACCCATATCTCATCAACAAAATTCTGGTTGATCTAAGAAAACGGAACATTACAGCTGAACGGTTGAAATTATATGGTTGGCATTTAATGTGGCGCGAGACAAAACACTGCCCTACATGACACAAAAAATAGGAGGGCTGTACGTGACGCGAGCAAGACAAAAACTGCAAAGGAAAATCTCAGGCAACTTACTCTCGGAATGGCAACTAACAGACTCTCAATTCCTTGCACAGTGATGCGGGGGTTCGTCTGCAGGGCCTCGAAAACTGCTCGGATAGTTCGTTTGGTACTGTCCGACACACAGCGCTGGTTGTGAGCAGTCAGGAGTGCTGAGCCTGACTGGAAGAAGGAAGAGAGAACAGACCCCATCGTGTAGCAGTAGTTGTAGTTGTAGTAGTAGTGGTAGTGGTAGTGGTGGTGGTGGTGGTGGTTACAGAAGAATGTTGGATTCTCCTACTCAAAACTCTTCTTCTTCTTCTTCTTCTTCACCTGAAATGAAGGAAAAACATGAATGAATTAGGGAAGGAAGGAAGAAAAGAAAGAAGAGTGTGTTTTGTAACCTAAATTAACTTAACTAACCAAACTTAACCTAACCTAACTTTAAATGAAGATAAGATCAATTTTTGTCAGTCCCCATGTTCTGTCCACCACCTTGCCTCCCTTGACAGTAACCCAACCTAACCTAACCTAAGCTAACCTAACCTAACCTAAAATAAACTAAACTAACCTAACCTAACCTAACTTAACCTAACCCAAGCTAACCTAACTTAACCTAACCTAACCTAAGCTAAACTAAACTAAACTAACCTAACCTAACTTAACCTAACCCAACCTAACCTAACCCAACCTACCCCAACCAACCTAACCTAACCTAACCTAACCTAACCTTAAGAGCCAACATTCATACACCTTCCGAGCACTGCCTTAACAAAACTTCCATGATATTTAAGGGAACAGTTGAAAAAAGTCTAAATTGAGTTTATTTTGAGAGGGAAAGGCAGCTACTACTACTACTACTACTACTACTACTACTACTACTACTACTACTACTATTTTTATTTACTGATATGACTAACCAGATAATCAAAGTATTGTTAATGAATGATTAATGCATAATGGTATATTTATTTATTTATTTATTTTTTTTTGACCTGTGACGTGACGTGATAAACTTGCGTGAGGTTAGGTTAGGTTAGGTTAGGTTAGGTTAGGTTAGGATAGGATAGGTTAGGTTAGGTTAGGATAAGTTAGGTTAGGTTAGGTTAGGTCATGATAGGTTAGGTTAGGTTAGGATAGGTTAGGTTAGGATAGGTTAGGATAGGATAGGTTAGGTTAGGTTAGGATAGGTTAGGTTAGGTTAGGTTAGGTTAGGATAGGTTAGGTTAAGTTAGGTTAGGTTAGGTTAGGTTAGGTTAAGTTAGGTTAGGTTAGGTTAGGTTAAGTTAGGTTAGGTTAGGTTAGGTTAAGTTAGGTTAGGTTAGGTTTACAGTCCTTAGCAGATGTTCAGATTATCAATAAAGTTCCTTGTAATTTCACAAGAGAGAGAGAGAGAGAGAGAGGAGAGAGAGAGAGAGAGAGAGAGAGAGAGAGAGAGAGAGAGAGAGAGGAGAGAGAGAGAGAGAGAGAAATACCGTTATTCTAATTTTCCTCCACCAGTAGTTATGAGAGAGAGAGAGAGAGAGAGAGAGAGAGAGAGAGAGAGAGAGAGAGAGAGAGAGAGAGAGAGAGAGAGAGAGAGAGAGAGAGAGAAATACCGTTATTCTAATTTTCCTCCACAGTAGTTATGAGAGAGAGAGAGAGAGAGAGAGAGAGAGAGAGAGAGAGAGAGAGAGAGAGAGAGAGAGAGGAGAGAGAGAGAGAGAGAGAGAGAGAGAGAGAGAGAGAGAGAGAGAGAGAGAGAGAGAGAGAGAGAGAGAGAGAGAAATACCGTTATTCTAATTTTCCTCCACAGTAGTTGAGAGAGAGAGAGAGAGAGAGAGAGAGAGAGAGAGAGAGAGAGAGAGAGAGAGAGAGAGAGAGAGAGAGAGAGAGAGAGAGACTGTAGGAGTAACTTAAGTATCAAATCCTTACTACGAACACCACCACCACCACCACCACCACCACCACTACTACTACTACTACTACTATTTCAGCAAGGTTAGGTCATCTTCACTTCTGCACTACTACTACCACAACAACCACAATCACCACCACCACAACTACTACCACTACTACTACTACTACTACTACGACTAATACCATCACCTTCTTTTCCCGTGATCTTGTTTACTCCTTCATCTCTTCTCCTCTCCTCTTCTTCCCTCCTCCTCTCTCTCTCCTCTCCTTCCCTCCTCGTCCTCCAGTCCTCTCCTGTAGGCCTGTAAAAATGACCCTAAATATTCCAAGCAAAACCTTTACGACAACAACAGATAGAGGCAGAAATGGCGGGTAATTTAGTTTCATCTCCAGCCAGGGACGGTTTTCAAATTTTGTGTGTTTTTTAGTTTTCGTGTCACATTTTAGTAAGTTTTCTTCGTATATTTTAGTTTTCAGATACATTTCTTGTGCTTCTGGTAGTTTATCTTTGGGTTTTACGGTTATTTTGGGGATCTTATGTTTATAATAAGATATTCAAGGGACGGTTCTCTTATGTCTGGGATTTTTGTAAGTTTTATTATATTTTACTATGTTTTCTTAGTGTATTTTGGGTTCTGTATTAATTTTCACCTTATGCGTGCGTTATTTTTGGTAATTTTTCATGTTTCTTTCCATTTTTTTTTCTTTTTTGCTTATAAATGTCACACTTAATATGATTCACTATTTTGGGAGGTTTAGATGGGTTTCTATTATATTTCGCCATGTTTTCCAGGTGCATTTTGGCTTTTATATTAATTGTTCACCTTTTCATGTTTATTTTTGTGCCTCCTGTTTTTTATTTATTTATTTTTTTTTATTTTTTTTTTAGACATCCTTGTTATGACTACCTTATTTGGAGTTTTTTGGTGGGTTTCTTTTATATTTTACTATGTTTTCTAGTTATATCTTGGGTTCTGTATTAACCTAACCCCAACAGGCTACAGTCATCCTTGTTGCGTCCCTTGCACCACTTGAAGACTCCCATCATGTCCCCTCTTAACGTTACCCGATGTTTTAATGGTGCTGTTCTTTCATCACCACAGAGCCAGCGGAACATGGAAATTCGTGTGGGAGAAAAGCTTGCGCAGTTGACAGGCAACGAACAGGGAAATGGAGGGATTAGGGAAGGAGCGTGGTGAAAACAATTAAGAAACTCATTATATAGAAAGATGATTAGTTTTGCGTCTTTAGATGGCTATTGAAGACCTGCCGTGAGTGCCCCACGTACTGTGAAATAAGAGGTTCTGTATCTGCTTTCACTTATGAGTCCTTGGGTATCTTGAAATAAATATGCTTTTTCTTCCCCGATTAGAAGTGCTCAAGATTCTTACCAGAAGACAACGTTGTGTAGTGACGTTGTGTTCACTGTGGTCAGACTACCCTAAGTTCACAGCACCCCCTGAACAGTGCGATAATTACTCCCAGTGAGGTGCGCAGCACTGGATGAGGGGCTGCTGTGAACTTATCATTAAACCCAGCTGTGACCTCACTGAACGTTTCCCTTTGTGTCTCACAACACAAGGGGGCAGTCACAGCTTGCCCTCTAAAGACAACTCTCTTCCTCCACACAAAACTACAAGCACCTAATAACACACACACCCTTCACTCTAACATTTCAAAATCATCATGGCGACTCCTACACCAGCCTCGGAGTCCCCATCTGGGGAGGGGACCATAAATGTCCCCAGGTCGGACTGCCTTTCTATCGACGACCCTAAGTGTCTTGACACCCCCCTCAACTTTTTCTTCATTAACTTCTGCAACATTCGCGGTCTAAGATCTAATTTTCAATCTGTAGAACACCACCTCTCCTCTTCTAAACCTCATCTTCTTTTCCTCACTGAAACTCAGGTGTCTGAGGCAACTGACAGTAGCCCCTTTTCTGTTCCCTCCTACTTTCTCTATCCTCATTTTCGATCCAAAGCTGGATGCTGCGTTTACGTGCGCAGTGACTTAACCTGCTCTCGTGCCCACGCTCTTGAATCTTCCGAGTTTTCCACCATCTGGCCACGACTACAGAGTCACTCTCAAACTAAATTTATCTGTGCTGTATACCTCTCACCTAACTCCTCTGACTATAAGAAATTCTTTGACTACTTAACTTCCAAAGTGGAGCACATTCTGACCCTCTTCCCTTTTGCAGAGATCTCCATTCTTGGAGACTTCAGTGTTCACCACCAGCTTTGGCTTTCCTCTCCCTTCACTGACCATCCTGGTGAACTAGCCTACAACTTTGCTATCCTCCATGACCTAGAGCAATTGGTGCAACACCCTACTCGTATTCCTGACCGTCTTGGAGATACGCCCAACATTCTTGACCTTTTCCTGACCTCTAATCCTTCTGCTTATGCTGTCACCCTTTCTTCTCCGTTGGGCTCCTCCGATCTCAATCTCATATCTTTATCTTGTCCTATCACTCCAATCCCTCCTCAGGATCCCCCTAAGCGAAGGTGCCTCTGGCGTTTTGCCTCTGCTAGTTGGGGGGACCTGAGGCGGTATTTTGCTGATTTTCCTTGGAATGACTACTGCTTCCGTGTCAGAGACCCGTCTTTGTGTGCTGAGCGCATAACAGAGGTGATAGTGTCTGGCATGGAGGCGTACATTCCTCACTCTTTTTCTCGTCCTAAACCTTCTAAACCTTGGTTTAACACAGCTTGTTCTTGTGCTGTACATGATAGAGAGGTGGCCCACAAAAGGTACTTAAGCCTTCCATCATCAGAATCTCATGCACTTTATATTTCTGCCCGGAACCATGCCAAGTCTGTTCTCCAACTAGCCAAAAACTCCTTCATTAACAGAAAATGTCAAAACCTTTCAAGATCTAACTCCCCTCGTGACTTCTGGCATCTAGCCAAAAATATCTCCAATAACTTTGCTTCTTCTTCTTTCCCTCCTCTATTTCAACCAGATGGCACCACTGCTATCACATCTATTTCTAAAGCTGAACTCTTTGCTCAAACCTTTGCTAAAAACTCTACCTTGGACGATTCTGGGCTTGTTCCTCCCTCTCCTCCACCCTCTGACTACTTCATGCCACCTCTTAAAATTCTTCGCAATGATGTTTTCCATGCCCTCGCTGGCCTAAACCCTCGGAAGGCTTATGGACCTGATGGGGTCCCTCCTATTGTTCTCCGAAACTGTGCCTCCGTGCTTGCACCTTGCCTAGTCAAACTCTTTCAGCTCTGTCTGTCAACATCTACCTTTCCTTCTTGCTGGAAGTTTGCCTACATTCAACCTGTTCCTAAAAAGGGTGACCGTTCTGATCCTTCAAACTACCGTCCTATTGCTTTAATTTCCTGCCTATCTAAAGTTTTTTAATCTATCCTCAACAGGAAGATTCTTAAACATCTATCACTTCACAACCTTCTATCTGATCGCCAGTATGGGTTCCGTCAAGGCCGCTCTACTGGTGATCTTCTGGCTTTCCTTACTGAGTCTTGGTCATCCTCTTTTAGAGATTTTGGTGAAACTTTTGCTGTTGCCTTGGACATATCAAAAGCTTTTGATAGAGTCTGGCACAAAGCTTTCATTTTCAAACTACCCTCCTACGGCTTCTATCCTTCTCTCTGTAACTTCATCTCAAGTTTCCTTTCTGACCGTTCTATTGCTGCTGTGGTAGACGGTCACTGTTCTTCTCCTAAATCTTTTAACAGTGGTGTTTCTCAGGGTTCTGTCCTGTCACCCACTCTCTTATTATTCATTAATGATCTTCTAAACCAAACTTGTCCTATCCACTCCTACGCTGATGATACCACCCTGCACTTTTCCACGTCTTTTCATAGACGTCCAACATATCACGCAGGGAAGCCACAGAACGCTTGACTTCCGATCTTTCTAAAATTTCTGATTGGTGCAGAGCAAACTTGGTATTGTTCAATGCCTCAAAAACTCAATTCCTCCATCTATCAACTCGACACAACCTTCCAGACAACTATCCCCTCTTCTTCAATGACACTCAACTGTCCCCCTCTTCTACACTGAACATCCTCGGTCTGTCCTTTACTTATAATCTGAACTGGAAACTTCACATCTCATCTCTAGCTAAAACAGCTTCTATGAAGTTAGGTGTTCTGAGACGTCTCCGCCAGTTTTTCTCACCCCCCAGCTGCTAACTCTGTACAAGGGCCTTATCCGTCCATGTATGGAGTATGCTTCACATGTCTGGGGGGGTTCCACTCATACTGCTCTTCTAGACAGGGTGGAATGAAAAGCCTTTCGTCTCATCAACTCCTCTCCTCTAACTGACTGTCTTCAGCCTCTCTCTCACCGCCGCAATGTTGCATATCTAGCTGTCTTCTACCGCTATTTTCATGCTAACTGCTCTTCTGATTTTGCTAACTGCATGCCTCCCCTCCTTCCGCGGCCTCGCTGCACAACACTTTCTTCTTTCTCTCATCCCTATTCTGTCCACCTCTCTAACGCAAGAGTTAACCAGTATTCTCAATTGTTCACCCCTTTCTCTGGTAAACTCTGGAACTCCCTGCCTGCTTCTGTATTTCCACCTTCCTATGACTTGAATTCCTTCAAGAGGGAGGTTTCAAGACACTTATCATTTTTTGACCACTGCTTTGGCCCTTTTATGGGACTGCCATTTCAGTGGACATTTTTTTTTATTAGATTTTTGTTGTCCTTGGCCAGTGTCACTCCTACATAAAAAAAAAAAAAAAAACACATCCCCGACCTGTCGTGGTCCTCAGGTAAGTTTGCAGCCCCGCACCCACTGAACCCGACATTCTTGTAGAGCTGTAGTTACCCTTGCAAATATCCGTTTTCTTTTATACCCGTTTTCTTGCAGCACTGGGTAACTTAAATGATGTGTGTGCCCTTGCTTGTATAGTAAAGCTGTTATTGTTTCTCGTGCTTTGAACTGATCCCGGCCACACTGCGCTGCCAGACGCTTGCGGTGTCCATAGCAGAGAGGCAAGAGAATGACATGGGTGACTGCAGTGGTAGTTTTCATCAGGTCATGCTTCAGATTACATGACAACTGTGGCCTGAAGCAGTGTGTTGACAGCTGTGGTCTTAGGCAGTGTGTTGACAGCTGTGGCCTGAAGCAGTGTGTTGACAGCTGTGGCCTGAAGCAGTGTGTTGACAGATGTGGTCTTAGGCAGTGTGTTGACAGCTGTGGCCTGAAGCAGTGTGTTGACAGCTGTGGTCTTAGGCAGTGTGTTGACAGCTGTGGCCTGAAGCAGTGTGTTGACAGCTGTGGTCTTAGGCAGTGTGTTGACAGCTGTGGTCTTAGGCAGTGTGTTGACATACGAAGAAAGTCTTGACCTGTTTGACTTAATTTTCCTTCTACTTGAAATGGACGAGATGTTTTCCCGCGTGGTGTTCCTTGCGTTCCTTGCAGATGGTGTGTGGTAGGCAGCTTGCAGATGGTGTGTGGTAGGCAGCTTGCAGATGGTGTGTGGTAGGCAGCTTGCAGATGGTGTGTGGTAGGCAGCTTGCAGATGGTGTGTGGTAGGCAGCTTGCAGATGGTGTGTGGTAGGCAACTTGCAGATGGTGTGTGGTAGGCAGCTTGCAGATGGTGTGTGGTAGACAGCTTGCAGATGGAGTGTGGTAGGCAGCTTGCAGATGGTGTGTGGTAGGCAGCTTGCAGATGGAGTGTGGTAGGCAGCTTGCAGATGGAGTGTGGTAGGCAGCTTGCAGATGGTGTGTGGTAGACAGCTTGCAGATGGAGTGTGGTAGGCAGCTTGCAGATGGTGTGTGGTAGGCAGCTTGCAGATGGTGTGTGGTAGACAGCTTGCAGATGGAGTGTGGTAGGCAGCTTGCAGATGGTGTGTGGTAGGCAGCTTGCAGATGGAGTGTGGTAGGCAGCTTGCAGATGGTGTGTGGTAGGCAGCTTGCAGATGGTGTGTGGTAGGCAGCTTCAACATTCCCCTCAGGCAGGTTTTCTTTGGTTGAGGGGTTATTGGTGACCAGGAATCATTTTCAACACTCAATTCGGTGAGGAAATCAAACGTGCATTATTCATCCATGCGTGAGTGTCCCGAGGATGGTTGAGATCCGCGCTGTAACAAGTTTTGCATCGGCTCATTCAACTGCCATGCTTTCAAGGGGTGCACCACACTAAGGGCACCACACACTGCCAGGATATTGTACACTGTTGTGCCTGCGAGTGCCTTCAACAGCCAGACTCGAGAGTTGCCCGCAGTATATTGGGTGTAGACTAGGGTTGCCATACACCCGGATTTTCCCGGACATATCCGGAAATCAGATAACGAAATCTGCGTCCGGGGGAATTTTTGAAAATCCCTCAAATGTCCGGAATTTCACCTTCCATCATTAATAACTGTTAGAAAATCACATTTATTAAATTTCCTTGGGTTGAAATGATGAGAGAGAGAGAGAGAGAGAGAGAGAGAGAGAGAGAGAGAGGGGTTCACCGAGTGGCAGCTGCTTTGGTTTGGTTTGGGTGAAGACTGACGTGTATGGGTCCTGTATGAAGTCGGTGGTCGCAGCCTTCCCAACGCCGCCTCCCTTGACGTCGCGCTCGCGCCCCAGTCTTTCACCAGCTCTGATAGGGGTTAGTTTGGATTACTGTTTGCGGCCTTGTGACCTCGTCATTACAACTATTACTTGTTCTTGTCAAGATGCTCAAACGAAAGTGTAAATTCACTGCAGATGCAGAACAAACTCCCGTGCTTAAAAAAAAAAAAGTTAGGGATGAGTGGCAAGCCGAGTGTTTGGTGTGTAAACCAGGAACATTTGTCTCACTGGCACATGAAGGCATTAATGACTTACAGTCACATGTGACCTCTGAGAAACATAAGAGAGCAGTGCAAGAAGAGGCGTCATCAATGAAGATGACACATTATTTTGTTAAACCAGGAAGTGAAGGTGAAGATGTTAGTGCTGCAGAAGCTGCTTATGCATTTCACACTGTCAAACATCACGGTACTTTCTTATCCATGGATTGTTCATCTGTTTGGCTGAAAAAAGAAAAAAAAAACTTTTCCTGATTCTGAGGCAAGAAAGTTTTCTAGTGGTCGAACAAAGACAGCAGTATTATAAAAGCTGTGCTTGCACCTCATTCTGTTGATGTTGCCTTAAAAAGCCTAAAAGAAAATGAAGTAGTATACTGTGGAATCGGTACAGATGGTAGTAATCACGATGCATTAAAACTGTTTCCTGTAATTATTCAGTACTTTGGAAGAATGGTGGTTGACAGTCAAAACTGATTGAGTTTAAGAACACCCCAAATGAGACTGCAGACATGTGAAAGAAACCCTAGGTAAACATGGGCTTACTAAAAAGTGCGTGGCATTTACAGGTGACAACTGCAATGCAATGTTCGGAGGACTCAAGCCTAACGAAGAAGGGAATAATGTGTTTGCAAATCTGAAGATGTTGCAAAAGTCATTGATTGGAGTAGGTTGCCCAGCACATATTCTGAATAATTGTGTTCATCATGGAGCAGAAAGAGTAGATATTGATATTGAAAATATTATCAATAAGATTTATCAGTATTTTCATATCTACACAGTTCGCTCTGAAAAAACTAAAGGAGTATTGTGAATTTGCTGAGGTTGAGTACAGGAAACTTCTCTCTCATAGTAAGAGTCGTTGGCTGTCACTATTTCCTGGCATCACAAGGCTGATAGAGATGTTTCCTGCTCTTAAGTCCTTCTTTCTTTCACAAGAGCAACCACCAACAGTAAGAAAAAAATTCTTTGAAAATGAAATGAGTGAGATTTACTTCTGGCACATGCACTCCTCACTGGCTGTACTTCACACACACGTTCAAACAATTGAAAAGGAAAGTAACTCTGCTGTAGAAGTGGTGACAAATTTGGAGTCTGTGTGTAAAGTACTTGCACAAAGAAAGAACCAGCATTTCATGTCTTTAAAAGTTAAAGGACTAATTGCTCAGAAGCGCACAGAAGGAAAAGAAGAAGAGTGTAACAGGTTCTGTGTTGAAGTAGTTAACCTGTACAACAGATGCTCAGAGTACTTAGCTAAGTGGATGAAACCACTGGAAGAGTTCTCTTGTTTCAAGTGGATGGTCTTGAGTGAAATGCCTAACTGGACTGATGTGGAACCTTGTGTTGTATACTTGATAGACAAGGCAATAGAGCTTGATGATGTAAAGTGCTTTCACCAAATTTGTAACTAGAGGCAGTTTGTAGAAAGGAACAAGAATGATGAAGACTTCTGTAAATTATCAGCACATAAAAAATGGACCAGATACTTTGAAGCATCAAAGAATATTGAATGCCACTCAGAACTGCTCAGAATTGCACAATTCTTTTTTGCTGTAACATCCCACAATGCTAATGTGGAGCGAGTCTTTTCGCTGATGCAAAGTCAGTGGACGAAGGAAAGGAACAAGCTGAGTGTTGATACAATGAAAGGTATTCTGACTGTACACTACAACTACCCAGAGACCTCTTGCACTGACTTCTTCAACTTTTTAAAGTCCAACAAGGAACTACTTAAAAATATAAGATCTACAGAAAAATATGCGTGGGCACATGAAGCAACACACGCAGTGGTTGAAGAAGAGTTACGAGTACAAGACACCAACTAAGTGGAAAAACGGAATTCAAGATTATCCGCCATATGCAAAGGTAAATAAGTTGACTTTCTTTTAATTAATTTACATGTTATCCAGTATCATATCAGGACCATAATCAGGTGTTAGTGAAGGTGTCCAGAATTTTGATAGTTCATATATGACAACCCTAGTGTAGACAGCATTCCTTCATCGCCTCAGCCAATCAGTAAATACACGGGTTTGGTTTTCTTTGCATTATAGAGAATAGTTTTTGTCGAGTCTCTCTCTCTCTCTCTCTCTCTCTCTCTCTCTCTCTCTCTCTCTCTCTCTCTCTCTCTCTCTCTCTCTCTCTCTCTCTCTCTCTCTCTGTCTCCCCTTATTAATCTTAAATAACATATATTGTTTTTTTTTCTTTTTTTCTTCTTTTTTTTCTTTTTCAAATCTATACGTCTCTGTCTATCGATGTATCCATTTATCCAGGGCCTCATGTGAATTGCTGCTTGGTGCCCCTGTGTTGTGAAACTTCCAAGGGGGTTCCAGCCATTCCTTTCATATTTGTGTGTCAATCTCCTGGACTTGAACGAAGGAAATAGCTGAATTTTGTAAGTATGTTAGCTTAATTTCTTTAGCATGATTATACGCATGGTACATTAGCAGTGTCTCTTTAAGGCACACACCGATTTCGAAATTACAAAGTACACAAATGTAGTGGAGATTAGAATGAAAATGTGTAATATTTGCGAGATCAACAGACCCGAGGCGAGATACCATAGTTTGCCATGAAAAAAGAGAGAACGACTTAGCTGTCATCGTTAGAGAAAACGGAAATTAAGGACAGACTATGAAAATTATCCTTAAATAATTAACAGGTGAAGTACACCCTTCATATTGTATACTATATGTGAAAGTATTATTTCCTAAAGTATTGCAATATATGTGAAAATAAAGCAAAATGAGTCGAGTGTATTTTCAGAAAAAAAAAATAATGAATTACTGCAGGAAATCACCACAATTAGTGTCTCACCTTTTTCCTGTGAGCGTGTGCCTTCTTCAGCATTCTTTTTCTTTTCTAGACACCAAAAAGATATACGTTGCGCACAGCCTCAGCCTGACACGGTGGTGCCGCGCATAGCCTCAGCCTGACACTTTGGCGCCGCGCGTAGCCTCTGAGAGCCTGTTGAGAGAGAGAAAGAGAGAGAGAGAATAAAAGGAAAAAAATAAAGTTCACAAAACAAACAAGAAGAAAAAGAGGTGAAAATTTAAAAGAAAACTCAAGAAAATGCCCCCCAAATCTCAGCAGTGTGCCACATCTACTAGAGTCTCACAATGCAACAGCGCCCGCCTCGTAACGTCTCGCGCGCGTCACCACTCACCAGTGTAACTTTAACCTCGGGGGTGACTGGGCACGCGTGGGTTGGCGCGCTTATCACTATTTTAACAACATGCAGCAGCCCTTTACAACTGGAGTACTATCACTGTCTAAAAAATTCTTCCTTTACCTAGAACTGGCGGGAAGCAGTGGAATGGAAGCAGCTTGGCGTCCTGGAGGTGTTAAGTAGGCGTGCTGTCTGCCCACGTGTTGCCGCCCTCGCTAGCTTAGGCATTCAACTTGTACAGTCACCAGCAGTAAACTCGTTGCCACTTCTGGGCTATTAATTACCAAGTTCATATGTGGTAAGCGTTGGGGTGGTCAGGTCAGCTTGGGGTCGAGTGTACCGTGTCTGCTTCTCTCTGGTTCTCCCGCGGGTCACGGGTCACTGCTGTTACGTGTCCCAGGTCTCCCTCGGGCCCCTCAGCTACATCTGGGGAGGACAGCTTGCCGTCTATCACTCCCTGTTTGTCTGCTCTGCCCACTCCACACTGAATCTTTGTTGTTCTCGTCTGCTTCTCCATGATTTCAGAATCTTCCCAGCCGCCAGTGTCATCAGCGCCTCACGTCCTTCTCAGACTTGCTTTCCCTGGTCTGATGGTCCAGCCAGCTAGCATCGCCATCTTCCCACGCTGTCTCCGGCTTACGATAAGTGCTCGATTTTGTGTATTGTCAGTGCAGTGATATTTCTTTCTAAAATTTTTTGGCATAGAAACGTCATAGCCTAGTGATGTCAGTGTTTCCTGGCCTGTGATTGGCTGTTGTGACGTCACTGATAGAGCCAAGCTTCACGATTGGCTGGTGATCGCGACTTGTATCTCAGCCTCCGTGGCTGGCCTTGCAAGTGGCCGCACACGCTGTGATGTCATTGTGTGTGTGTTACTGCCTTGTGTCTAACAAAATAAGCATGATTTACATACATTTATTTATTTATTTTTTTTCATTTGCTCAGATAACACACACACACACACACACACACACACACACACACACACACACACACACACACACATTCTGTATTTATTTTGGTTGCGACCAGCGTGTCTCTATATTGTGTTCGCTGTGTGGCCGAGCATGAAGTGCACCCTGCTCGCACACCGCTCTCAGCCGTGTCCACCCCCACCAGGGCCCCCACAATGCACCTGGGCCCGCCTCGTCCCGCGCACCACTTTTGAGTCACGCCGTGGTGGCTCGTTTGCTGCTTCCCTGCCCCACCCTGGCCACTGGTAGGGCGCGTCACAATAACACATTTTCGTTAACTTATTAACTTTTTTTTCCGGAAATGTTCTGAAAATCGACAATTTCTTGGCGTGCCTCATCACACGCACAGCCGCTCGTCTGTACTTGCGTGTATGTGGGAAGCAGGGACACCGTACGCCAAATGTTTACACTCCTCTCTCTCTCTCTCTCTCTCTCTCTCTCTCTCTCTCTCTCTCTCTCTCTCTCTCTCTCTCTCTCTCTTCTAAGGCGGTAACAGTGCTGACGTATACTGTAATTGGCGGGGACAACTACTGCGGGATCTGTTGCGGAAGAGGAGGAAAGCAGGAGGAAGAAAACTGAGTGTTGTGAAATACCAGGACGAAGCTTGACACGTGAACACCAGCTTGCCACAGCACCACAGCAATGGCGTGCACGTGTTTTCTACCCCTGCTTCTCCGGGCCTCACTGATAATGTTACCTTTTGTTGTTCTTTACAAAATTCCAGGATTAATTTGACAGGCTGCAGTGGAAATTACTGGGGTTTTCAAGATCAAAGGTTTTATGTTCATTTGTCAAAGATCGCACCACAGTTTTAGGGGCCACTGTGCGTATGGACATGGAGTAGAAATGGGCTGCCTGTCAAACTATCCCTGGAGTCTTGAAAACCCCAATAACTTCCACTGCGGCCTGTCAAGCTATCCCTGGAGTCTTGAAAACCCCAATAACTTCCACTGCGGCCTGTCAAGCTATCCCTGGAGTCTTGAAAACCCCAATAACTTCCACTGCGGCCTGTCAAGCTATCCCTGGAGTCTTGAAAACCCCAATAACTTCCACTGCGGCCTGTCAAACTATCCCGCGTCGCATCTGCAAGGTTGGTATGCGTGGCTTCATGTGTTTCTGACATGCCAATCTGACATGTCATAATACACGGTAGCTATTCGTAGTGTGCAGGGCTGCCAACCTCTGCTGCTCTAATCACCGGACTGTGAAATAATCGCGCCTATTGTGACATGTAGCCTTCTATTTAAAAGAGAGGTTGGTAAGGTAGTGTGCGTTTCACTATATCCTCACGAAGGTGTGTGCATGGTCTGTATGGCTGAGTTAACCCCTTCGCTGCGTCACGTGACACCAGCAGAGGCAAGCGTGGGGCCCTGTAACCAACAAGGAGTAATTGTTGTTGTAATTTGGCTGGCATGTAATTAATAACAGGAAATGATGTGATTGTAGTTGTTATTCAATTCAAAACGAGGGAATTGTAATTTTAATTGGTTATATTTGAAAATAATTGTAGTTTGTAACTGGAAAAATTGATTCTTCCAGTTTATATAATTTGTTTCCACCTTTGTCTTCAGTAAGGAGCTAAACTTCCAACCATAATGAATTCGTAAGTTGTTTGCGAATCCGTTAAACAATTTGCACATTTGTTCCATAAATAACCACACAACACATTTTTCTTTCAAGTTTTTTTTTTTTGTTTTGTCCAAAGTTGGAATTTTGTACTATTATTGTATTTAAACGATTTTATTTAGGAATAATTGTAACTGAAAATTTGAACTGCAATTAATCCCACCGTGATAATGACATGCAAGACAGTTGACGATTAAGAAAAGATTTTGCAATTTCCACTTAGCTAAAAGACTGGAGGTGGCTGAGAAGTGAAGACGTGTTGGAGTGATTGGCAATTAAGGAAAGATGGCAGGAGATACCAAGGAGAGCGATCAGTGCCCTGTGTAGTGAGCCTCGCAAGGACATCACCAGTGAACCACCAACAGCTGCCGTGTGCTTAAGCTGCTGCATTGCTCTACTCTACACACAGGATGGGGAAGTCCCTGGGAAAACAAAAAGACAAAATAGAGGACAGGTCTTCTCCCTAGCTACCATTCTTAAGATATATACAAAAAACTATATTTGCATTGTCCATGACATGAACTCAGGGCACACTGGCAGCAAACTCTGTGATTTTTCGTTGAGGTAACAATGCTGCAACTCACGATAATATTAAACAGAAACAGTGCTGGGGCATCGGGAATGTTGGTAGGCATGCATGTTGGTAGGCATGCCGCGTCAAACGAATTAAGTAGTCGTATTTTTCATTATAGGCACAGCATTCAATTCATAGCAGTGATAACTACCTATGGACAAATAAAGTCTTGTTTATTAACATGCAAGACAATTAAGGTGAGGTGCAACAAGCCAGTAGGCCTACGCGTGGCAGTCCCTGTGTGAAATAGGCCTGCCAATCTCCAGCTGTCCTCTCCAATCACCACCCAGTCTAATCTCTCAGAGCTCCCTAAAGACTCGCCACTAACAGCCTGATTGCTGAGTCCGTTCCACTCATCTGCCACACTATTTGAGAACCAATTCCTCCCCATCTCTTTCCTAAACCTATATTTTTCAAGCTTGAGTCCGTTACTTACCTCTTGTTCTGTCCTGGCAGCTGGTCTAAGACTGAGTTTGTCTGTCCCCTTGTTGTAACCAGACATCTCCACGCACGAGTACCAACCCTTCCAACACACCCAGCAACGTCACTTTTCATCCGTCGCTTATCAAAATAAAGAAGGATTTCTGAGTGAGTGTGGAGGCCATGAATATATTGATTATGAGTGGAGTTTACTTAAAGCCCCCATTGACAGCCCTACGACACGCGGCTACATGGTAATCATCAGTGTTCACAGCGTTATTCGCATTGAAAAAAACAATTTCTTTAAGGCACTAAACGCTTGAGGAAAGTTTCTTCGTCATTCGCTGATAGAAACTTGAAAGAGCGTTGGACAAGAGCATTCCTTTGGCAGTGGACGCCTGAGACCCCAACCTACTGGCAGAGAGAGTGCCTTTTTTTTTTTTTTTTTTTTTTTTTTTATGTAGGAAGGATACTGGCCAAGGGCAACAAAAATCTAATAAAAAAAAATGCCCACTGAAATGCCAGTCCCTTAAAAGGGTCAAAGCAGTGGTCAAAAATTGGTGGATAAGTGTCTTGAAACCTCCCTCTTGAAGGAATTCAAGTCATAGGAAGGTGGAAATACAGAAGCAGGCAGGGAGTTCCAGAGTTTACCAGAGAAAGGGATGAATGATTGAGAATACTGGTTAACTCTTGCGTTAGAGAGGTGGACAGAATAGGAGTGAGAGAAAGAAGAAAGTCTTGTGCAGCGAGGCCGCGGAAGGAGGGGAGGCATGCAGTTAGCAAGATCAGAAGAGCAGTTAGCATGAAAATAGCGGTAGAAGACAGCTAGAGATGCAACATTGCGGCGGTGAGAGAGAGGCTGAAGACAGTCAGTTAGAGGAGAGGAGTTGATGAGACGAAAAGCTTTTGATTCCACCCTGTCTAGAACAGCAGTATGAGTGGAACCCCCCCAGACATGTGAAGCATACTCCATACATGGACGGATAAGGCCCTTGTACAGAGTTAGCAGCTGGGGGGGTGAGAAAAACTGGCGGAGACGTCTCAGAACACCTAACTTCATAGAAGCTGTTTTTAGCTAGAGATGAGATGTGAAGTTTCCAGTTCAGATTATAAGTAAAGGACAGACCGAGGATGTTCAGTGTAGAAGAGGGGGACAGTTGAGTGTCATTGAAGAAGAGGGGATAGTTGTCTGGAAGACTGTGTCGAGTTGATAGATGGAGGAATTGAGTTTTTGAGGCATTGAACAATACCAAGTTTGCTCTGCCCCAATCAGAAATTTTAGAAAGATCAGAAGTCAGGCGTTCTGTGGCTTCCCTGCGTGATATGTTTACCTCCTGAAGGGTTGGACGTCTATGAAAAGACGTGGAAAAGTGCAGGGTGGTATCATCAGCATAGGAGTGGATAGGACAAGAAGTTTGGTTTAGAAGATCATTAATGAATAATAAGAAGAGAGTGGGTGACAGGACAGAACCCTGAGGAACACCACTGTTAATAGATTTAGGAGAAGAACAGTGGCCGTCTACCACAGCAGCAATAGAACGGTCAGAAAGGAAACTTGAGATGAAGTTACAGAGAGAAGGATAGAAACCGTAGGAGGGTAGTTTGGAAATCAAAGCTTTGTGCCAGACTCTATCAAAGGCTTTTGATATGTCCAAGGCAACAGCAAAAGTTTCACCAAAGTCTCTAAAAGAGGATGACCAAGACTCAGTAAGGAAAGCCAGAAGATCACCAGTAGAGCGGCCTTGACGGAACCCATACTGGCGATCAGATAGAAGGTTGTGAAGTGATAGATGTTTAAGAATCTTCCTGTTGAGGATAGATTCAAAAACTTTAGATAAGCAGGAAATTAAAGCAATAGGACGGTAGTTTGAGGGATTAGAGCGGTCACCCTTTTTAGGAACAGGTTGAATGTAGGCAAACTTCCAGCAAGAAGGAAAGGTAGATGTTGACAGACAGAGCTGAAAGAGTTTGACTAGGCAAGGTGCAAGCACGGAGGCACAGTTTCGGAGAACAATAGGAGGGACCCCATCAGGTCCATAAGCCTTCCGAGGGTTTAGGCCAGCGAGGGCATGGAAAACATCATTACGAGGAATTTTAATACGAGGCATGAAGTAGTCAGAGGGTGGAGGAGAGGGAGGAACAAGCCCAGAATCGTCCAAGGTAGAGTTTTTAGCAAAGGTTTGAGCAAAGAGTTCAGCTTTAGAAATAGATGTGATAGCAGTGGTGCCATCTGGTTGAAGTAGAGGAGGGAAAGAAGAAGAAGCAAAGTTATTGGAGATATTTTTGGCTAGATGCCAGAAATCACGAGGGGAGTTAGATCTTGAAAGGTTTTGACATTTTCTGTTAATGAAGGAGTTTTTGGCTAGTTGGAGAACAGACTTGGCATGGTTCCGGGCAGAAATATAAAGTGCATGAGATTCTGGTGAAGGAAGGCTTAAGTACCTTTTGTGGGCCACCTCTCTATCATGTATAGCACGAGAACAAGCTGTGTTAAACCAAGGTTTAGAAGGTTTAGGACGAGAAAAAGAGTGAGGAATGTACGCCTCCATGCCAGACACTATCACCTCTGTTATGCGCTCAGCACACAAAGACGGCTCTCTGACACGGAAGCAGTAGTCATTCCAAGGAAAATCAGCAAAATACCTCCTCAGGTCCCCCAACTAGCAGAGGCAAAACGCCAGAGGCACCTTCGCTTAGGGGGATCCTGAGGAGGGATTGCAGTGATAGGACAAGATAAAGATATGAGATTGTGATCGGAGGAGCCCAACGGAGAAGAAAGGGTGACAGCATAAGCAGAAGGATTAGAGGTCAGGAAAAGGTCAAGAATGTTGGGCGTATCTCCAAGACGGTCAGGAATACGAGTAGGGTATTGCACCAATTGCTCTAGGTCATGGAGGATAGCAAAGTTGTAGGCTAGTTCACCAGGATGGTCAGTGAAGGGAGAGGAAAGCCAAAGCTGGTGGTGAACATTGAAGTCTCCAAGAATGGAGATCTCTGCAAAAGGGAAGAGGGTCAGAATGTGCTCCACTTTGGAAGTTAAGTAGTCAAAGAATTTCTTATAGTCAGAGGAGTTAGGAGAGAGGTATACAGCACAGATAAATTTAGTATGAGAATGACTCTGTAGTCGTAGCCAGATGGTGGAAAACTCGGAAGATTCAAGAGCGTGGGCACGAGAGCAGGTTAAGTCATTGCGCACATAAACGCAGCATCCAGCTTTGGATCGAAAATGAGGATAGAGAAAGTAGGAGGGAACAGAAAAGGGGCTACTGTCAGTTGCCTCAGACACCTGAGTTTCAGTGAGGAAAAGAAGATGAGGTTTAGAAGAGGAGAGGTGGTGTTCTACAGATTGAAAATTAGATCTTAGACCGCGAATGTTGCAGAAGTTAATGAAGAAAAAGTTGAGGGGGGTGTCAAGACACTTAGGGTCGTCGACGGAAAGGCAGTCCGACCTGGGGACATTTATGGTCCCCTCCCAGATGGGGACTCCGGAGGCTGGTGTAGGAGTCGCCATGATTTTAAAATTTTTTGAGTGAAGGGTGTGTGTGTTATTAGGTGCTTGTAGTTTTGTGTGGAGGAAGAGAGTTGTCTTTAGAGGGCAGGCTGTGACTACCCCCTTGTGTTGTGAGACACAAAGGGAAACGTTCAGTGAGGTCACAGCTGGATTTAATGATAAGTTCACAGCACCCCCTGAACAGTGCTGCACACCTCACTGGGAGTAATTATCGTTTCGGCTGTCATAATACGGACAATGAACGCCACTGGAGAAATTTAGGGTAAACTTAGTAAAAATTTAACAGGCAGTGGTAGCGAAACAAGGGTCAGATTTCAGTCTTCCTTCCTGCTCTTACTATCGTTACGACTCAATAGCAATCTCCACCACCACCACCACCATCACCACCACCATCACCACCACCACCACCATCACCACCACCACCACCATCACCACCACCAGAGACCGTGTTATGATAGTATGTAAAATAGTACACACACACACACACACACACACACACACACACACACACACACACACACACACACACACACACACACACGCTACCAGTGCTTGTAAAATTTAGCTTAGTTTCCTCCTCCTCCTCTTCTTCTTCTTCTTCTTCTTCTTCCTCTTCTTCTTCTTCTTCTTCTTCTTCTTCTTCTTCTTCTTCTTCTTCTTCTTCTTCTTCTGTCTTTCTCATGTAACAATAAAAGATGGTCTTACATGTTAGGTTAGAGAATTACCTGCACCCGTAGTCGTAGTAGTAGTAGTAATAGTAGTAGTAGTAGTAGTAGTAGGTCGTGGAGGGATAGATGAAGGAGAGAAATAAAGGTTGAGAAAAAACTGGCCCACTGTTGATGTGTCTTGCAAAAAACACTATTTTGACTTTGAAATAAAAGTGCTAGGATAGTCACGCTTTGAGGAAAGATGGAAGAAGCATGGAGGAATCTTTATGCAGAAGAAGAAACGTGGAGGTAACTTGTGGAGGGAGATATGGAGGAAAAAGCAGA